>NC_056628.2:130735853-130910853 GCF_002870075.4 Lactuca sativa
ACGATACTTGCTCTCATCTCGCGTCTGTTTAATACTGTGAAGAAGAAGGTACCTGCCTCCGCTGCTGGCCCAAGTAACAAGTGAAGATCTCGCTCCAATTGACGCAAAGGGGGAGATTGTTGGGTTGAAGATTCATTTGAAGATTGCGTCAATGGGCTCGGCAGTTAGTCCATTTATTTTGTACTCCGGTTTTGGGCCTGTCCATACCGTGAGCTTGCTAGGTTTATTATATAAGTATATGCTTGCATGCATATTAGGTTAATGATTAATCAATCTAGAGAATAACGATTACGATAGCATTACAGATTTCTTTGATCGTTCTTGTAAACCTCCAACCCTCTACAGTTGATGTTCTTGATCGAGCTCTTCTGAGGGTTATTTTATAATCTTTCGACACGTTTGATTCATTCTTGACTTGTTCTTTATTTTCGTGTTCTTGTTGTTTAATATTTATTTACCTGTTTAAGATCTAATCGATCTTCAAGATTAAATTTTAATCTCATCAGCTGGAGACGGATGCTCCCCCTGAGACTGATGCTCCCCTTGTGAGGGATGCTCCCCCTGAGATGGATGCTCCCCCTGAGGCATGGAATCCTGTGGTGCAGAGGAGACTTTGCCAGTGTCTGAGATGATGTGATGAGAAAGTTGAGGGGAGAAATGTCCACCGTCATGATGGTCCACCTCTTGATCAGCATGATCCATATGATTACCATCAGCACCTCCTTCATCAGTGTCAACGGTGAGAGAGGGCACAGTGTATGGATTGGCAATCCATTCTCTCATCCTATCCGAGATTCCAATGTCAGTATCCAAAGGATCATCCTGATACATACGAACCGACATTCGAGGGCATTGAATTGGATTCCCAGAGTGAGAAAAGTATTCAGGAGCGAAGAATTTGTCGAACACTAGGGCAATCCAGCGTGGAAAGGGAACATGATCAGCACGCACATTTGCACGTAGAAGCTGAATAAGCTGATCAAAGAATAGTGCCCCATAATCCAGTCTTTTGTTGAGAAGAAGGGAGCAGACGACTTGTTGCTCATAATTGCTCAGTTGGTCACCACTGCGAGACTTGTGACCCACACACTTGCATAAAGCACCAGTGAAAAACTTCCAGCCTGGGGTCATGCACTGATGCAGAATAAGAGCTGATCGAGTGCCAGCTTTTGAATGATCATAGCCCAGTTGATCAAACATGCGTTTACATCTTTCAATAGTAGGAGGTTCAGAAAAGGGTTCGAAAATTGGTAACCTTAAAGCAGCACTGAGAAGTTCTGCGGTGATGAAGACGGAGTGTCTGCCATGGCCAATGGTTCCAGTGATGGCATTGTTTTCTTCATTAACTGTTGCAGTATAGTAGAACTCACATACTTGTTCAGGGAAGAACTCGGACGGTACATCACTGATTGCATATCGAAGGCGGCAAGAATCCAAGAAATTTACGAAATCATCGAGTCCAAAACCTCGATGCACTTCTGGAATGTCAGGGTTAAAGACGACATTGGTGGCCTTGATGTGAATGGGAAGAGGAGGAGAGTTTGGGGCAGGAATGACCCTTCGAGAGGTTGAGGAGTATGTGAACAGAGATGCCGCCATTTGAGAGTATTTTAGAATTCTAGGGTTTTTGAGAGAGGTTCAAGGATTTTGGGAAGAAAAGATAAACCAAAGGAGAGAGAGGTTTAAATATGGAATGAAAAGGGTTTTAAAAGGTAATGATTATCTTGATTAAAAAGATGATGATTATCTTCATTAATAAGAACGGCGCATCGTAACAACCTGTCAGAGTGTAAAGTAGCCGTTGGATAAAAGAGCCGTTGACTGAAGGTGAAGCATCAATCAATGTTTGCGGAAGCGCTGAGCTCAGTGTCACAAATGTTACATGCTGAAAATATTTCTCCGTCAATTCAAAGTACAGCTTGCTTATTCAGGGCTAGCAAGGTGATTGGTGCGTGTGATAGATACTAGTTACATTATCTAACCATCGGCACAGAGTGTTGTGACTTCATCAGTGAGTGGTTTATCTTACTGAATCATTAGACACTGAATAATAGGAGGGTAAAGAATGGATTGTTGCGTGTGATAAACCTTGGTGTTTTGGTCTAACCATCGGCAAAGATTTTTAGACTCTCATCAGCGTGTGTTTTGGCACACTGAATCACAGAATCAGTGTAAGATTGGTAAGAAGGGGTAGTTGCGTGTGATAGATCTTGGTGTTTTGATCTAACCATCGGCAAAGAGTGTCAAGTCGTTATCAGTGTATGGTTTAATACAGTGAATCATTCAACTTTTATTTAGAAGACTTGAAGAAGAGATAAGGATAAGAAATCAAACCAAAGAGCTCAGTAGCAAATAGCATCAGTATGTTATCATCAGCACAATGTACATCAGCTTATAAGACAAAATCAAACATTAGCACAATTAAACATCAAAATTAATTACAAGGAAATCATTCCCAGCTCTCCAATAATGTAAGCAGTTGATTGAGAATCCAGTGCCTTTGTGAAGATATCAGCAAGTTGCTCCGAAGTCTTGAGATGTTCAAGAACAACTTTTCCTTTTTCAACATTATCTCTGATGAAGTGATGTCTGATCTCGATATGCTTTGTCTTTGAGTGCTGAACAGGATTTTGTGTGATCTGAATGGCACTGGTGTTGTCACAATAGATGGGAGTCTTTGAGAACTTGAACCCATAGTCGAGAAGCTGATTTTGAATCCATAAGAGCTGAGCACAACATCTCCCAGCGGCAACATACTCAGCCTCTGCAGTTGAGATGGCAACTGATGTTTGCTTCTTGCTAGACCAGCTGATGAGACGGTTGCCAAGGAAGTGACATCCACCAGATGTACTCTTTTTGTCTAAATTGCATCCTGCATAATCTGAGTCAGTGTATCCATAAAGTTCAAATGCTGAGTCGCGAGGATACCACAGTGCAAGGTTTTGAGTTCCCTTTAAGTATCGAAAAATACGTTTGACAGCCATGAGGTGAGATTCTTTGGGATTAGCTTGGAATCGAGCACAGAGAATGGTTCCAAACATGATATCAGGACGACTTGCTGTGAGATACAAGAGGGATCCAACCATTCCTCGATACTGAGAGTGATTGACATCAGTTCCAGTTGGATCAGCGTGTATTTTATCAGTCTTAGATACCGGGGTAGATGCTGTTTTGTAGTCAGTGAGAGAATACTTAACAAGCAGGTCAGAGATATATTTACTTTGGCAAATGGAAATACCTGTCTTTCGTTGTTGAACCTCAAGACCTAAGAAAAAGGTCATCTTTCCCATCATGCTCATTTCGAACCATTTGGACATGATCTCAGCAAATTCCTTGCTCAGTGTCTCATTTGAAGAGCCAAAAATAATGTCATCGACATAAATTTGAACAAGAACCATATCTGAGCCTTTGCTTTTGATGAAGAGAGTGTTGTCGATTGCTCCTCGTTTGTATCCATTTTCAAGCAGATACGATGTCAGCGTCTCATACCAAGCCCTAGGGGCTTGCTTCAGTCCATAAACAGCTTTGTCTAACCGGTACACGTAATCAGGATGATCTTTGTCTACAAAGCCTGGGGGCTGATTTAGGAAAACTTCTTCTTCTAACACACCATGAAGGAATGCTGTTTTCACATCCATCTGATAGACAATGAAGTTCATGTAGGATGCGTATGCGAGAAACAGTCTGATAGCTTCAATGCGAGCAACTGGGGCAAAAGTTTCCCCATAGTCGATGGATTCAATTTGAGTAAACCCTTGAGCCACAAGCCTTGCCTTGTTTCGAGTAATGATTCCATCTTTATCAACCTTGTTACGATAGACCCAGCGAGTTCCAGTGATAGTATTTCCAGATGGTCTTGGGACAAGAGTCCAAACTTTGTGCCTTTCAAACTCATTCAGTTCTTCTTGCATGGCCTTGATCCAATCAGCATCTTGAATAGCTGTGTGTACCTTATCAGGTAAGATCATTGAAACAAAGTTAACATACATGCAAAAGTTATTAAGTACACTAGATCTGGTTCGGACACCATCATGAATATTCCCTATAATTCGATCAACAGGATGATCCCGATGTACAATGACTGATGCTGATTCCGGAGGGATAGACACTGACACATTATCAGTTTCAGGAGAATCTTCAGCTTCAAGGGTTTCATCAGCACCTAATGAATCATCTGCTGATGTGGCTGCAATATCTTGATTCAAGGAACATGGAACTGGAATGATAGGATCAGAGGAATCAATCTTATCTTCAGCAGAAGGAGCTTCATCGAATGGACAAGAGAGGAGCTCTTGAAAGATAGAAGGAGAATGAGTGACTTTTTCATCAGTGTATGATTCCTCATCAAACTTCACATGAATGGATTCTTCAACACATTGCCTGTTCACATGAAAAACACGAAAAGCCTTTGAAATAGATGAGTACCCAACAAAAATGCCTTTATCAGCTCCTGACCCTTTTGAGAACTTTCCACCAATCTTCTTTTGAAACTTTGAGAAGTTTCGACCTGATTTTTCAAAGGTCTTCACAATCAAGGCTGCACTAGCTACAACCTTTTCAATATCATCAGTGTCAGTAGTAGATGAATCAGTGTCTGAATCACTTTTAGTGTCTGAGTCTGCCACAAGCTTTTTGTTTGAGAACAAAGCTACAGAAGATTCACGCTGAGAATCCTTCATCAGTTCCTTTCTTTGAAGCTTGGATTCTTCATAGTATCAAAGATTTCCATAGAGACTTTGTAAGTCCATAGAGTTGATCTTCTCGCTGTTTTTCAGCACATCAACATGATTCTCCCAACCTGCACCTAGAGAATCCAAAAACTTTTGCACTAGAACAGTTCTATGCTTCAACTGATCTAGTCTCCGAAGATCGTTAACAAGAGTATTGAATCTGTTAAAGGTTTGAGTCAAGGTTTCACCTTTCTTAGCAGAAAAATGTTCATACCTTCGGTTAAGATCATTTATTTGAGTAGCCTTGACTTCTTCAGTTCCTTCAAAAGATACAGTCAGCGTATCCATCATCTCTTTTGCTGAGATGCAATTTTGAACTAGCCCAAAGATGTTGTATGGCAATGAGTAGCTAATAGCGGCACGAGCACGAACATCCAAACCATGTTTTCTCTTGTCGTCTGCCGTCCAGTTTTCTTTTGGAGTTTTCTTCATAGTGCCATCAGGAACATTGTTTTTAAGAGGCTGATACATCGGAACATAAGGACCTTTTTCAACGATGTCCAGCATGTCTTCATCAACAGATTCCAAGTCATATAGAGCCTTTATTTTCCACATAGCAAAGTTAGTTTCATCGAAAGGAGGGATTTTAGCAGAAGGATGATTTGACGAGTTTGATGAAGAAGAAGATGAAGCCATTTGTTTGATAAAAGAAACCTGCTCTGATACCAATTGAAGAGGCCTTTAGATCAATCGAAATATCAAACAATGACTACAAATAAGAACAAGAGAGATTCACGAAGAAAAACTTTCACTAAGAAAGATAATCTCACAAAGAGATTATCGTGTGCACAAAGCGACGATTAGGGTTTGTGAAAGGCGTAACCATTCACAAACCTATACAAAACAATATATACTGCTATTCTAGATAATCCCTACAATTCAGGGATACGCTAGCTAATAAATCAAGATAACTAAGGAAACAGGATAAATACAAGATTTGTTACAACGTACTGAATAGACTAAACTATTACAAACTGAACTGCTGACGTGCTGGTGTTGACGCTGAGACATATGCTGACGCTGAGTCTGTTTCAAACATTATCATATTTCAAGGCTTGACCTTACAGGTTTTAAGAAAGAACAAAGTATGTGATGTGCGTGACCGGCCAAGCTCAAGTAAGTATTCCCCAAAGTACCCATACAATCTTATGTTATGCTTATCAGTTTCAGTAGAACAGCATGCTAGAATAGGACTAAGGATCTAGGAGTGATGCCTTATGTGCCTGCTTTATGTGCTTCAGTGTATGAAAAGTTGCATGCTAGAATTGAGTAGACAGAAGTAGGATAGCCTGTTTAGGTTATGCCTGATAGTACGAGTTTAGCATTGTATGCTAGTTCAGTTTTTCTCTACGAGGATAAAGTTGCTTGAGATTGTTTCCTTTTGTCCAATTGCTGTTTGCTTTGTGCTATGTGGGCTTGGAGTGATGGGAGTTAGCTGTTAGGTGAATACGTTAAAGTCACATGTGATCATGGTTGAATAATATCAGAGTGTTGGATTTGACCCTATTGCGTAGCTATTGTTTGAGTCCTAACCGTTGTAGGGATGAGTCCCTTACTCGAAGGATTATCCGAGCCTCGTCGCATGTGATTGTATTCAGGTAATAGCTAATTAGCATTACCAAGAGATCTTCAGCAGTTGAGGACTGGGTTGGGTGGAGTCAGAGGTTTCCTAGGGTAAGCCTAGGATAAGAGTAGCAGAAATCAGTGGTAGCGAAAGGGACCTGGTGGAGTCAAGGTAGTACTTGGAGTAGGTACGGATAGATGTGGAAGGTAGTATGGGCTCGTACTACTGAAAGCAGAGGATCCGTACCCAAATCGAGGAAGGCCAAGATAAGACCAGGGAACTTGTAGTAGGTGTGATCCCTCCAGAGGTATCGGTATCGCTAACAGTTGTTATTTCTTTTATATTTCAGAATGGTGGTACTACGCTCGAGGCCTGCAGTTGGCAGTACATGAGAGGGATCGGGTTCGGGATCAGGTTCTGAGCCAGTAGATGAGGGGCTACGCGAGTTCATCGCGTCTGAGATTACCAGAGGCATCCTTGAGTCGACCCCCATTATCTTTGGGTCGATCAAGGAAGGGATATTGGAGTTGATGGAGGATCACCTCCCGGCATTCAGGAGCGACATGGCATCTGGCCAGTCAGGATCTCGCACGCTGTCCTTCAAGGACTTTCGGGGCAGTGGTGCGCCGGATTTTCATGGGGCGGAGGACCCCATAGCTGCCAGACGATGAATTGCAGACATTGAGTCTGCACAGTTGACTAGCTTCTGCCCTGAGGGGTCGAAGGTGAGATATGCAGCAGGATGTTTGAGAGATCGAGCTAGGGATTGGTGGGAGTCTGTTGGTGACTCGTTGGGAGCCTTGGCTGTCGAGACTATGACCTGGTCGGACTTCATGACCAGGTTCAGGGCAGAGTTTGCACTGGCTGTCGAGCTTCAGCAGCTAGCCAGGGAGTTCCTAGATATGAGACAGACGACGGAGACTGTGGCAGAGATCACCGCCAAGTTCCGGGAGAGGGTGTTGACGGTGCCCTAATACGCGGGTGACGAGGATATGAGGAGGAACCGCTATCATGATATGCTACGAGCTGATATTCGGGAGCATGTCAGTTTTTCAGCTTGCCCTACCCTAGACTCTATGATTGCCAGGGCAAGGGAGAGGGAGATAGATCTGGAGCACATCCAGAAGAAGAAAGCGGAGGAGGGGCATGTTATGGGGGCTTCGGGGAAGAAGCCCAAGGGATCAGATGTGGGGTCGAAAGTCCAACAGGGGCGGGGCCGCTGCAGGAAATGCAGCAAGACGCACTAGGGAGCGTGCAAGTTGGGATCGTCAGGCTGCTACAAGTGTGGCAAGTTAGGGCACTTCAGTAGGGATTGTACCGCCCCTGCACCTGTGATTCAGACATCGGAGTTTCTGTGTTTTCACTGCAACCAAAGGGGCTACAAGAAGGCCAATTGCCCCCAGTTGACAGCATCAGCGTCGGTTAAGGCGCCGACTCCAGCTACCCTGTGGATTACAGATGGCCGGCAGGGCAAGGCAGAGGCTCCAGTGGTGAGGAGCCGGGCGTTCCAGCTGACGGCAGAGGAGGCACGCGCCGCACCCGATGTGGTGACGGGTATGAGTCTTTCCCTCTACTTTATTTTTGTGATGTTATGATGTTGATATGTGCTCTGTGTATATGCATTAAGATCGTTCCATGTGAACGGTATTCCTGTCCAGGTGTTGTTTGACTCGGGTGCCACCCGATCATTTGTTTCCCTCGCGCTTAGCAAGAGGTTTACTGAGTCTTCGGGCATGTTGGATTGCCCTTTAGAGGTAGAGATTACCGATGATCGATCGGTGCGAGCGTCAGCAGTATTCACGGATTGTGTCCTAAGGTTATTTAGGGAGCGCTATTTGGTGGATTTGGTTCCCATCCCTTTGCAGGGGAACAAGGTGATTATAGGAATGGATTGGTTGAGCCCTAATGGGGCGGTGATAGATTGCGCACAACAGCTAGTGCGGGTCAGGGCCCCAAGTGGGGGGGGGGGAGTTGGTGATCCTCGGCGAGAGGCCACAGCGTGGACCTATAGTATGTTCAGCAGCGAGAGCTAGACGCTACCTTCAGCAGGGTTGCGCGGGATATGTCGCGTATGTTATTGATACCCGGGAGACGGGTAAGGCGACGATGAGCAAGGTTCCAGTGGTGCGAGACTACGCTGATGTATTCCCGGAGGAGCTTCCTGGAATACCTACGGAGCGTCAGGTGGAGTTCAGGATCGACCTAGTTCCTGGTGCGGACCTGATGGCCAAGGCACCCTATCGGTGGCTCCTCCTGAGATGCAGGAGTTGTCTACGCAGCTGCAGGAGCTGCTAGACAAGGGATTTATTCGACCGAGCAGTTCACCCTGGGGAGCCCCTATCCTGTTTGTGAAGAAGAAGGACGGGTCGCATCGAATGTGTATAGATTACTGGGAGCTGAATAAGGTAACGGTGAAGAACCGTTACCCACTCCTGAGGATTGATAACCTCTTTGATCAGTTACAGGGAGCATCTTGGTTCTCCAAGATCGATTTGCGTTCCGGTTATCACCAGATGAGGGTCAGGGAGGAGGATGTACAAAAGACCGCGTTTCGGACGCGTTATGGCCATTATGAGTTCGTGGTGATGCCGTTTGGGCTCACCAATGCTCCTGCCGCGTTCATGGACCTCATGAACCACGTGTGTAGGCCGATGCTGGATCGGTCTATGATAGTTTTCATTGATGACATATTGGTTTATTCCAAGACGCAGGAGGAGCACGAGGAGCATCTGAGAGAGGTTTTGGAGACCTTGAGGAGGGAGAGCTTGTACGCCAAGTTCTCCAAGTGTGAGTTTTGGTTGCGCGAGGTGCAGTTTCTTGGGCACCTCGTCAACCAGAACGGGATTTCGGTAGACCCGGCCAATGTGGAGGCCGTGATGAGATGGGAGGTTCCGAAGTCTCCATCCGAGATTCGGAGTTTCCTAGGATTGGCAGGCTACTATCGGAGATTCATTCAGGATTTCTCCAAGATAGTCGTACCCCTGACACGATTGACTAGGAAAGCCGTGGTCTTTCGATGGGGGCCTGAGCAGCAGGCAGCGTTTGAGATTCTGAGGCAGAGATTGTGTGAAACGCCGATCTTAGCCCTGCCCGAGGGCGTAGAGGATTTTGTGGTATACTATGATGCGTCGATCTCAGGCCTAGGCGCAGTATTGGTGCAGAGGGGGAATGTCATTGCTTATGCCTCGAGGCAGCTGAAGCCTCACGAGGCGAACTACCCGACACATGATTTAGAGTTGGGGGCGGTGGTTTTCGCCCTCAAGATTTGGCGGCATTACCTCTACGGGGTTCGATGTACCATTTACACGGACCACAAGAGTTTGAGGTACCTCATGGATCAGCCGAATTTGAACATGAGGCAGCGTCAGTGGTTGGATGTGGTGAAGGATTATGATTGCGAGATCCTTTACCACCCGGGGAAGGCCAATGCGCTTAGCCGCAAGGCAGCGCCGATCAGGGATATTTGCATGAGGATGACTGTGGTGACTCCCCTGTTGGAGCAGATTCGGGAGGCTCAACAGGAGGCTATGAAGGAGGAACATCGGAAGAGTGAGCGAATAGTGGGTCAAGTCACCTCCTTCGATTATGATAACCGGGGGTTATTGACACTACACCGTAGGGTGTGGGTGCTGTATCATGGAGGCGTGCACCAAATCTTGATGGAAGAGGCGCACAAATCCCGATTCTCTATTCATCCAGGGGCGACGAAGATGTATAGGGATCTTTGCCTAGACTATTGGTGGCCCTGCATGAAGCGGGATGTGGTGTGGTACGTCGAGCGGTGTTTGACCTGCAGGAAGGTCAAGGCCGAGCATCAAAGACCGCACGGCAAGATGCAGCCGTTGGACATCCCGTTGTGGAAATGGGAGGATATTACGATGGATTTTATCACAAAGCTTCCCCAGCCGGCGCGAGGAGTAGATTCGATTTGGGTCATCGTGGATCGATTGACCAAGAGCGCCCATTTTATTCCGATTCAGGAAAGTATCTCGGCCGAAAAGTTGGCCGATATCTACATCAGGGAGATAGTGACGCGGCACGGGGTGCCAGTGTCAGTGATATCAGATCGAGATGTGTGGTTCACCTCCAGGTTTTGGAAGAAGTTTCATAATGAGTTGGGCACTCGTCTACACTTTAGCACCGCCTTTCACCCGCAAACGGACAGTCAGAGCGAGCGGACCATCCAGACTTTGGAGGATATGTTGCGGGCATGCGTGCTAGACTTCGATGGTAGCTGGGATACCTATCTCCCCTTAGCTGAGTTCTCGTATAACAACAGCTACCACACGAGTATTGACCGTCCTCCATTCGAGATGTTGTACAGTCGGAGGTGCATGACCCCGATATGTTGGGGTGAAGTTGGCCAGAGGGTCATGGGGAGCACCGAGGTGGTGCTCAAAACGACTGAGAGAATCCAGCAGGTTCGGAGTAGGCTTTAGACTACGCATAGTCAGTAGAAAAGTTATGCCGACAAGCGTCAATCAGACCTGGAGTTCCAGGTCGGGGATATGGTTCTCCTGAAAGTGTCGCCTTGGAAAGGCGTCATTCGATTCAGGAAGTGGGGCAAGTTGGGCCCGAGATATATTGGTCTGTTTAGGGTTGTAGCCCGGGTGGGCAAGGTGGCATATAGGTTGGATCTGCCAGCCGAGCTCAGCCAGATCCACAACACCTTCCATGTCTCCCAACTGTGTAAGTGTCTCGTGGATGATTCAGCGGTGGTGCCGTTAGAGGATATACAGGTTGATGACAACCTAAATTACATTGAGCGCCCAGTCGCAATCCTCGACCGGAAGTCGAAGGATCTAAGGAACAAGAGGGTGGAATTAGTGAAGGTGCAGTGGCAGCACCGAAAGGGGCCCGAGTGGACTTGGGAGCCGGTGGAAGAAATGATGGAGCATTACCCCGATCCGTTTCAGGATCGAGCAGCAAACTTCGAGGACGAAGTCTAAAATAAGCGGGGGAGATTTGTAGCACCTAGTTCCTGGTACGTAAAATTTATCTTAGTGTTTTTCATTTTTAGCCTTGAACTCGGCAAGTTGTAGGTCCGACTCGCCAAGTAGAGACGAGATCCGGAACACGTTTAAATTGGTGACTCGGCGAGTCCATATTCTGGACTCGGAGAGTCCCCGCTGTCTGATGAAACCCTAAATTTTAAGGGTTTGCACCCTATTTAAACCCTCTTATCCGCCCCCAAGCTCGCCCCCATTCACCCTCAGAGCTCTATACTTCGTTCAAGCCTTGTTCCTTGTGAGTTTGAAGCTTTGTGGTGTGTTTTCTTGAAGATTTGGTGAAGGAAGGAGTGTGGATCAAGAAGAGAAGAAGGAGGCCAGGAATATTTGTGTTATCTCTGTGATTTCCTGGAGGTATAACTTAGTTTCCCTCTGTTTTCATGCTTATTGTCCTTTGTAGCTCCATGAAAGTCCTTCTTGAGCCTTTCCCCAAGCTTGTTTGTGCATTGTGGTTTGTAATAAGTTGTTAGCCTCCAGATCTAGGCATGATTGAGCTCCAGGAGCTTGGATCTACTGCCTTTATGGAGCCATATTGCATAAAAGCCCTAGATCTACTCTTTTGGTGCATTTTGAGCCCTAAAACCCTCATGGGTGTTTATTTACACGTAAAGTTACAAACTTTACGTGTTAATCAGGCCCTAGAAACCCAAATCTATGAATGACATGAGCTGGATTCAAGCAAAATCACGTGTATAGTATTTGCATGTGGCCGACTCGGCGAGTCGTTCATCTGACTCAGCGAGTTGAGTCGCGAGTCCCCGAGTTTTCCCCCTTTTCGTATTTGCGGGTTGGAGTAGTGAGTCATTGGGTGTGACTCAGTGGGTCGGAAGCCAAACTCACTCATGAAGTAACTCGGCGAGTCAATGCCATGACTCGGCGAGTTCAAGGCAATCTTCTTGCCTCAAGAACAGACTCGGCGAGTGGTTCATACAGCTCGGCGAGTCTCAACATAGAGTGTTCTTCGGATGAAGATGAACTCGGCGAGTTGTTCATACAAGTCAGCGAGTAGATTGAAGGACTATTGGCCTTTGGTTTAGAAGGAAAACCCGTCGAGTCAATGCCTCACTCGACGAGTAGAGACGAGTTTATGGTCAGGCAAAGGGATAGGGACTCGGCGAGTTGGCAAGCCAACTCGGCGAGTCGAGTCAACTAGCAGTGACTTTGACTTGACTCTTGGTTTGGTTGGGGTTAAATGGTCATTTTACCCCGAGGTCGGTTAGCAGTGTTTGACTAAGGGTTTTGTGGGAATTATAGCCGGAGGATTTCCGGAGCAGTAGCAGCAGAAGACAGTCAGTTCCCACGCAGATCAACGGCTACTTTGAGGTGAGTTACCTTCCAGTAGCGGTGGGTCTACGACCACAATGCCGGCCCACCAGTAGGAGTTGTATGATAGATGATTGTCTCTGTGATATTCATCTAAGGTTGCTACTACCTGTGATATGTTTATGTGCTAGTATGATATGCTGCTATGTGCTAGTGACAGTAGGGGGAGATAGTCCCCAGATTACCGGTCGATAGGGCCGAAGAGGCGGTCATGCCCAGCAATGCTAGATAGATTATGAGATATATGTGTTATGTGGTAGTAGTAGGGGGTGAAATAGTCCCCAATATCCGGTCGAGAGGACCGAAAGGGAGACCAGCACCCAAATATGCTAGTGAGTATCCGGTCGAGAGGACCGAAGGGGAGACCAGCACCCAGATATGCTAGTCAGTATTCGGTCAAGAGGACCGAAGGGGAGGCAAGCTCCCAGTTATACTGGTTAGTATCCGGTTGAGAGGACCGAAGGGGAGGCCAGCTCCCAGATATACTAGACAGTATCCGGTCGAGAGGACCGAAGGGGTAGGTCAGGCACCCAGATATGCCTGACAATATATGTATGTTATGTGATTGTTTGGTATGTGGTATGTTGGGGGGAACTCACTAAGCTTCGTGCTTACAATTTTCAGTTTTGGCTTCAGGTACCTCTTTTTCAAAGGGGAAGGAGTTGGCGCGGTAGCGGTACATCACACAAATGCTTTGTATTCTGCATTATGATATCTTCCTGGGGAAGTGTACTATGACACTTTTATGTTTATGACAATGTTTTCCCGACATGCAACATCTTTTGTGAACTGATATGATCGTTGAATGATTTATTCGTAAATGTTTTGCTAAGTGCATGTTTTAAAAACGAAATTTTTGGCTCGTATTTTTAGGATGTTACAAAAAATTCATTTTCACGTTCTCAATTCAATATTTTTTTTTCCATTTTATTCGTATTTTTTAAAATACATTTAATCACTTGTGATTAAATACACGAAAACAACTATTGAATCAAGAACGTGAAAACGAATCCTGTCCACATAAATCACATGTGATTAAATACATATAATCACATGTGACTAAAGACACATGTGATTATATGTATCTAATCACGTATGATTTATGTAGACATGATTTATTTTAGTATTCTTGATTCAATAGTTGTTCTTTTACAAGGTTAACCATATGTGAATATTGTACATATAAGTCATATGTGATTAAATACATTTAATCACATGTGATTATATGAATCTAATTACATATGATTTATGAGGACATTGTTCGTTTTTGCTTTCTCGATTCAATAGTTACTCTCATTATTTAATCACAAGTGATTAGATTATATGTATTTAATCACATATAATCATATGTGGTTAAATACATATAATCACATGTGATTGTACATATAATCACATATGGTTATATGTATCCAATCATATACGATTTTGTGGAGAAGATTCATTGTCGCTTTCTCGATTCAATAATTGTTCTTTGTCAAATTTAATCATATATGATTAAATACATGTAATCACATGTGATTATATGTATCTAATCACATATGATTTATTTGGACAATAATCATTTTTGCTTTTTTTGATTCAATAATTTTTCTCTTGTATTTATTCATATGTGAATGTATTTAATCATAAACAATTTTTGTATATAGATTATATGTGATTACATACATATGTAATCACATATGATTATATACACGGGAACAATTATTGAATCAAGAACACAGAAACAAATATTTTCCATACAAATGATATGAGATTAAATACATATAATCACATATGATTAGATACACGAGACCAACTATTGAATCGAAAATGAGTAATAAATATTATCTACATAAATCATATGTGATTAAATAGATATAATCACATGTGATTTTACATATAATAACATGTGATTATATATATTTAATCACATATGATTTATATAAACAAGATTCGTTAAAAACAAGAAAAAACATCATAAATGGTCCTTGTGGTTTCCCGAAATATGAAGTTTAGTCCTCGTGGTTTAGAAACATCATAGCTGTCCCTGTGCTTTCAAAAAATTTGACGATTGGTCCTTATTGCTAGCTCTGTTAAGTTTTGTCCGTTAACTGAAGGGTATTTTCGTCATTTCACTACCACAGGGACCATTTATGATGTTTTATTATTTTTTTTTAAAATGAAATAATATACAAATAGGGTCCCACCACCCCCTCTCTCTCTCTCTCTCTCTCTCGTATTAACACCACCATAATCCCTAAACTACTAAACATGTTCTGAATTTTGGGTTCTTGAATCGATGTATAGGAAAGGAAGGAAGAAACTTTGTGGTTGCTTATAAGGAGGTGGGGATTAATTTAATTGGTACAAACAATGGGGATAGGAATCATCGTCTTCATCAGGTCGATGAAGAAACAAACGAACAGAAGAAAAAATCGGGAATCTCCGGTGAGGCTAAAAGATCACAAGAAAAGGCAGGCGTTGACCTCTGGTGACCCTCGTAGTTTCAATCTCAGTCTGATTGGAAGGGAGAAGTACGAACGAAATAAAAATATGAGCTGGTATGGTGGGGTTTAACAGATCGATGAAGAAGAAGATGGGTTGTTGGATTTTCCGATTTTCCTTCTCTTGTCTGTTTGTTTCCGGCTAACGCGAAAAAGGGAGGGAGGATTTTGGCCCTCACCTGTTTGAGAAAGAACTGGACAAAATTAGAAGTCGAGTGGGGGCGTGGGTGCTCGTCTCCTTCAGATTGAAGGAGAAGAAAATGAGAGCAACGACATGGGGTGTTTGGGGGTTGAGCTTCGACGGGAAGGGATTTGTTGGAGGTTGGGAAGGAGGCAACAACCTCCTCTCTCTCATCTTCGCATTTTCCGGCGATCGGAGGATCACCCACCTCCGGTGGGTGAGTCTTGCCATTCTAATAAAGAAGAAATGGGGACAACAATATCAAGTATCGGGGGTGTTTGTGTGGTGTTAAACGAAGAAGAAAACAAGAGGGAAGAGCGAGCGAGCGAGAGAGAGCGAGAGAGAGAGAGAGAGAGATAAAGAGAGAGAGAGAGAGAGAGGTTGGGACCCCTCTTTGTATATAATTTCATTTTAAAAAAAATAAAAGAAAACATCATAAATGGTCCCTGTGGTAGTGAAATGACGAAAATAACCTTCAGTTAATGGACAAAACTTAATGGTGTTAGCAATAAGGACCAATCGTCAAAAGTTTTGAAAGCACAGGGACAAACTATGACGTTTCTAAACCACGAGGACTAAACTTCAGATTTGGAGAAACCACAGGGACCATTTATGATGTTTTTTCTAGAAACAAATATTTTCCAAATAAATCACATATGATTGAATACATATAATCACATATGATTAAATTATATGTGATTCCATACATATAATCATATATGATTAGATACATATAATCACATGTGATTATATGTATTTAATCACATATAAAAAACTACATATAATCACACATGATTTATGCCATTATATGTATTTAATCACATACAATGTTAGTGGCTATAGGTAATGGGTAGTGGTGATAGGTGATGGTGGTGGCTTGTGGTGGCGAGTGGTATTGGTGGGTGATGGGTGGTGGTCGTGTTAACAAGCAGTGGTAATGGGTGGTTGAGGTGGGTGGTGGTGATGGATGATGGTGCTATTGATGAGCGGTGGTTGGGGGTAGTGTTGCGTGCTAGTAATAGCGATGGGTACATATAATCACATAAATCTTGTCCACATAAATCATATCTGATTAAATACATATAATCATGTGTGATTAAATATATTAGAATAATTATTGAATCGACGGAAGAATAAATATTTTCCATACGAATCATATGTGATTAAATATATGTAATCACATGTGATTAAATACACAGGAACAACTATTGAATCAACACGTGAAAACAAATATTGTTTGTTTAAATTATATGTGATTAAATTCATATAATCACATGTGATTTAATACACGATGCCAATTATAAATCGAAAACACAAAAATAAATACGGCCTATGTAAATAATATTTTATTAAATACATATAAACACATGTATTTATATGTATCTAATCACATATGTATTACGTGGACAATAATCATTTTTGCATTCTCGATTCACTAGTTTTTCACATGTATTTAATCACATGTGATTATATGTATTTAATAACATATATATCATATATGATTTGATATATATAATCACATGTGACTCGATACATATAATCACATGTGATTATATACAAGAGAAAACCTAATGAATCAAAAAAACAATAACAAATCTTTGTAGGTGGGGGGTGGGGGTGGTGGCGGCGGGTGGTGGTGTGTGGTGATGGGTGGTGGTAGGTGGGTGGGTGGTTGCAAGTGGTGGTGATAATGATGGGTGGTGGGTGGGTGTGGGTGGTGGAGGTAATTCACTTTTGCTTTGTGATTATATGAATCTAATCACATATTATTAAATACATATAATCACATGTGATTATATGAATCTAATCACATATGATTTATGTGGACATAATTCATTTTTGCTTTGTCCATTCAATAGTTGTTCTCATGTATTTTATCAAATGTGATTATAAGTATAATCGTATGTGATTAAGTACATGAGCACAACTATTGAATCGAGAATGAAAAAAATGCATCTTGTCCACCTCAAATCATATATGATTATATACATATAATCACATGTGATTAATCACACAAAAGCAATTATTCAGTCGAAAACTGTGATTATATGTATCCAATCATATATGATTTATGTAGATGAGATTCATTGTCACATTCTCGATTCAATAATTGTTCTTTTTACAGTGTAATCATATGTGATTAAATACATATGATCATATATGATTATATCTATCTAATCACATATGATTTATACAAACAAAATATATTAATGTTTATATAAATCATATGTTATTAGATACATATAATCACATATGATTATATACACAAGAACAATTATTGAATCAAAAACACAAAGATAAATATTGTCCATATATATCATATGTTATTAAATGCATATAATCACTTGTGATTATATGTATCTAATCACATAGAATTTATGTGGAAAATATTTATTTTTGCGTTCTCGATTCTATTGTTGTTGTTGTGTGTTTAATTACATGAGATTATATGTAGCTAATTAGATATGGTTTATATGGACAATATTCATTTTCACATTCTTGTTCAATAGTTGTTCTTGTACATTTAGTCACATATGATTTCTGTACACAAGATTCATTTTCGCGTTTTTGATTAAATAATATTTCTTTTTATACATTAATCATATATGATTAATACATACGATCACATATGATTAAATACATAAGAAAAAAAACATTTGACTCATGAATATTATCAATGTAAATCATATGCGATTTGATACATACAATCACATGTGATTTAGTACATGAGTACACCTATTGAATTGAAAAAGAAATAATGAATATTGTCCACATAAATCATATGTGATTAAATACATATAATCACATGTGATTAAATATATTAGAACAATTATTGAATCTACGCAAGAATAAATATTTTCCATACGAATCATATACGATTAAATATATATATAATCACATGTGATTAAATACCCAAGAACAACTATTAAATCAAGACGTGAAAAAAATATTGTCCATATAAATGTGATTAAATACATATAATCACAGGTGATTTAATACACGATGCCAATTATTAAATCAAAAACACGAAAATAAATACGCCCACGTAAATAATATTTTATTAAATACATATAATCACATGTAGTTATATGTATCTAATCACATATGATTTACGTGGACAATATTCATTTTTTATTCTCGATTCATTAGTTTTTCACGTGTATTTAATCACATTTGATTATATGTATTTAATAACATATAAATCATATATGATTCGATACATATAATCACATGTGACTCGATGCATATAATCACATGTGATTATATACAAAAGAAAAGCTAATGAATCGAAAACACAATAACAAATCTTTGTAGGTGGGGGTGGTGGGGGTTGGTGGTTGTGATGGTTGTGATGGGTGGTAGTGGTGGTGGTGGGTGGTAGTGGGTGGTGGTTGGTGGTGGTGGGTAGTGATGGGTGGAGGTGGCAGGTGGTGGTAATGGTGGTGGTTATGGTGGGGGTAGCGGGTGGTGGTGAATGGTGATGGGTGTTGGGTAGTGATGGGTGATGGTGGTTGGGTGGTGATGGTGGTGGGTGGTGATGGTAGTGGCGGGTTGTTGTTGTTGGTGGTGGTGGTGGGTAGTAATGGGTGGTGCGTGGTGGTTGGTGGTGGTGGTGGGTAGTGATGGTAGTGGCGGGTGGTTGTTGTTTTTTTTTTTGGTGGTGGGTAGTAATGGGTGGTGGGTGGTGGTTGGTGGTGGTGGTTACTGATGGGTGGTGGTGGTGGGTAGTGGTAGTGATGGGTGGTAGGTAGTGGTTGTGGGTGGGGGTGGCATGCGGTGGTGATGGGTGGTGCAGGTGGGTGGTGGTGGTTGGGTGGTAATGGTGGTGGCGGGTGGTGGTTGGTGGTGGTGGGTAGTGATGGGTGGTGAGTGGTGGTTGGTGGTGATGGTGGTGGTGGGTGGTGGGTAGTGATGGGTGATGGTGGTGGGTAATGATGGGTGGTAGGTAGAGGTTAGTGGTGGTGGGTAGTGATGGGTGGTGGTGGCGGGTGGGTGGTTGTGGATAGTGATGGGAGGTGGAAAGTGGTTGGTGATGGTGGGTGATGGTGGTGGGTAGCGGTAGTGGCAGGTGGTAGTGATGGGTGGTAGGTAGTGTTGGATTAGGTGTCTAAGCCCATAACTATTATTGGTATGTATTCGACCCGAGAGTAGCATGTTCCATTTGGGTTGCATATCATCAAGACAATTTGTTAGGATGGATTTGTGAGAGAAGAGGGTATATATCATTTATTAATATATTATAAGTTCTAATATATTAATATGAAATCATATGTTTTAATTAGTATTGATCAAGAATTAATTTGGAATTAATTTAGTGATCAAAAGAGACTAATTAAAACTATGGGGACTAATTATGATAATTAGTTATATTTATATGTGTTGGGCTTATGATCCATGTTGGACCAAGTTTATGTATGAATACATAAAGAGTTGGGCCACATGAACCACGGATCATAAAATCCATGGATATGGGTTTGGGTTATACACATGACTCTTAGAATTCACCACATATAAATACACATGTTATAACCTAAAACCGCCACCCCTAGTGTGTGCGTGCATGTTCTTGGAGTTCATGAAGGTTTTAGAGTGCATGGAGATTCTCTCTCAAGTCCTACCTTTGTCCTTGATGTGTTGTGACTTTATTTGAGGCTTCCACACTATTGGGGCTAAGTTCTTAAGGCCAAATGTATCAAGACCTCCAGCCATACAAAAGGTATGTTACACCATCTAGTATTTTTTGTAGTTTGTATGACAATTGCATGCTAGCTATAGGCTCAATACCTTGGAAACCATTTGCATGTATAATTAGTGAAAACATAGATCCAAGGTATTTAGGGTTGTATGTGCACCATAGGATGTTGTATTATACCAAAACCCAACAGTGGTATTAGAGCCATGGGTTGTTTTCAATTATACTTGATGCAAATACCTGGAAAAAAAACTGATTTTTTTGTTGTCTGGACAGCAGACTCGACGAGTCCATTGATGGACTCGACGAGTCCATGAACAAATTCATCCAACTCATCGAGTTGGTTCATGCACTCGACGAGTTGAACCCCCTGATAGCATATATTCGTGTTTTTTGGCCTATTTTGGATTAGAATCATTACCACAAAGTGTTTTTGTTCATAAATTTTTTTTTTGGTACTATGGTAATGTTTATTCTCATCCAAATAAATTTATAATCAAAGTTTCAAGTTTTGTACATGTTTATATGATGCTTGAAAATTGTTGATTATGAATATTCATGTTTTGAGTTTGTTTAGATTAATAGAAAAACTTATGTGATAGTTGTTTTCAATCCAAATTAATCTAGAAGTTGGTAATAATATGTGTTTTTTGTAACTTGTCCTCAACTTACTTGAAAAGTCACATTTATGAATTTTGAAAACTCATAAAATTGTCATAGGTTACAAAATGAAGAGTCTTTTGTCATAAATAGTTTTATGAACTCCATAACTTGATGTTCAAGAGTCTCTTCATTAAAGTTTTTTTTAAAACCTTAATTAAACTCATAAGTTATGAAAATCCAAGGGTTTTGAAAAGTTTCACAACTTGTCCTCTAGTTTTGGAATTTGTAAAGTTACCCTCTATGTACACTTTAATTCCAAACCCTAGAATTTTAAAAGTTAAAATTAAAACTTTATGGACTTTATTAAATTAATTAAAGTGTTTAGTTCAAAGAGCTAATAGTTGCATAATGGCATGGTTTAAGTTTAATTAAATTAAGAGTATAGTTTAATTATTAGATTAAACCACCAAGTATTTTAAATGTGTAAAATACATCCTTATACTATTATAATATTAAAATTTAATATTTATATATATATATATATATATATATATATATATATATATATATATATATATATATATATATATATATATATGTATGTATAAGAGTAAAAGTAAAAGTCAGTCTTACCGCTAGTAGGCCTCATTCACGAATCCGGTCTATAAGGGGGGTATAGGTTACTGCCTATAAAATGGCAGTTTAATGGGTGTCCATTCTCACCCACCGCTTCCTTGACTGGTGGAGGGTCGTTAGCCGAACGGGTTTGACGGGACTATAATTCTCCCTTCATTAAAAGTATTTGTAACTAAACCTTTTATAAATACCCAATCTTAGTTACATAGGAAAATGTGAATATGGTGCTAACCCATGAAATTCACACTCAAGTCGTTGGTGGAGCGTGTGTGGGTTACCAGCACACTAATCTGGACTAGTAAGGATTACAAAGGGTGACTTAATGTTTATCATAGATCGGTGGAGCATGTGTGGGTTACCGACACATCGATTAGGTGATAATATTAGGGGTACCAAGTGAGTTTGCATGGTTATTCACACCTTGTTATGTGATCCTCGGCATCCCAGTCACAAAATTTGAGAGGGCAGAATCGAGATTGAAACATGTCATTGAAAAGTTCAATGAATCTCAAAAGATCTAGGAGTTTCAAATCCAATTAAAACCTAATAATTTATTTCGTTTTTCATGGTGGAAATTGGTGAATCATCATTCGCCTACCTTCAAATATCTTATAGCTTGGATTACGGCATCCCCCTTCCAAGTTATAAAATATTGTGTTGGGTCCTAGCGTTAATATTTCGTATTGGGTGTTATATTAAGGACTTAAAAATCAACTAACTTTAATATTTCCCATTGTATATGTCTAGTTTAGACATCTATGATCTTCCCAAATCTCTTGGAATTTCACTTCCTCCACCCCTCCAATTATTCTTCCTAACCCACAAGTTCAAGGTCACTCAAGCCCTATTGGCAAGGAAGATCTATGTGTTATCACATCTTGGAGATGAAGTCACATATTGACAAGCCGGGAGAGTTGGGTATCAAAGTCTTGAGAAAGTTGGATGTTCAATAACTTTCTAAGTTATATAGTGAGTTCCTTTGGGACTACTATGAAACAGACTATGACATGACCCTTTATGATTTTATCTATTTGTTTGGTGCTGCTGAATATGAAATGATTTGAGGACTAGTAAAGCATATTTGATTAGAAGATCAACTTCCTAAACCTTCTATTGCCAAAGGAAGGGGCATTGGTTGCGAAGCTGCCTAATTTACCTGAAAAAACATAAGGTTGTAAAGTCAAAGAGTTTGACTCTACTTCGGGTAAAGTGCACTATCTAACTCTATTAAGTTCCTATTTGAGATTCTTATACATGATGTAACCAGATCACATTTTGATTTTTTTGTAGAATCGAAGAGAGAAAGCTTAAAGGAAGTATATGTTGATTTTGATCGCGAAGATGGATTTCGATCGCATAGCTCGGTGATCAGAATTGTGAGTTATTGCTTAAGAGTTATGATATATTGCTTAGGAATAGATAACAACAAATTTTTCATATGCATTTGCATTGTAAGGATAAGTTTTTCCGCAAGTAATAAATAAAAGATAAGGTTTTATTTTATTTATATTAAATATCATTACAGTGGCATTTGTGAAAAATGGTTGTTTATATGATTCCGTTGATAACAATATTGGAAAATAGATTTGATTCTTTCGGTTGTGGTAGTGTCATAATTTACCAAATAAGGAAAGATTCTCATCACCCAAGTTTCAATTGGACCGAAACTTGGAATCATACAAGTTGTATGATGAATGAGAATTTTCATCTTTGGAAAATTAAGTCAAGTGAAAGGACTAAGGGATCGAGTACACATTCGTGTGCACTGGTCAAGTCCACCACAAAGATCGATAAGACTATACGTCATGATTTACTAAAGTATAGTAAGTAGGGATATACTTACAAGTTTAAGTATAATTCTGAAACATGGGAAAATATTTGATGTATGGCAGAACGAATGAGAAGAATCAAATTAGGCAGAAAGATAAAAATTTCTCAAATCTGAAAAGATGGGAGAGTACTTTAGTATCATGTTTTGTGATCATCTTAATGATTGAGAAACCATATCACAATTCGTCCTCTAAGGACATCTTAGTGCATTCTTATGGCTAAGAAGAGGAGACATGAATTGTTGGAATGGTTAAATCAAGAAGATGAGTCATACTTCGTTCCAAAAACAAAGTCTTAGAGTCAAACTCCAAGATTGTAACTTGAGTGACATATCTTGAAGAAGGTTTATTAACACTAGTCAAATGTAAGAGTAAAATGTTTTCTACTCTTGTACATTTGAAATTGGTAATTTGTGATGTTTTGGATAAAACATAGATCAACTTAGGCCAATTGCGTGAAGTGTTATTCTTGATAAGAATCCGCACTTTCCCTTGAATATTTGTTTTGTCAAGCAATGGTTCTTGACAAAAGAGTCTTATATGTCAAGAGGACAGTGGGAGTCTTAAAGGTCTTGAAAGTTTGAAGAACTAATCAAGGATAAAACCTATAGTTCTTCACTAGCACACGACTTGAGGTTTATAATCTATCGTGTTGACATTTATGTGTCCATTCCAGTTAAAGTTGGCTTTGCATAGGAGTTCTGAGAGTTATCAATTATTTGGATAACAACTTGGAAGCAATGGTAGGCCTTTGTGCTGCCAAGTGGCAAGGAATTAAGGTTGCACAATTTTAGTCCATATGAGTTTGTATTTTTCACTAACCTTGACTTGTGATTATGGTTTTGACAAAATTCACATGGATAAGAACTCATACACCATAAAATCCAAGTATCATAAGGTTTCTCTCCGATTCATGAAAAATGATGGTGAGGAAACACTTTCACTAAGTAGTTTTTTAGTAGATAGCAATTATGACATTTGCATTCTCAAAGTCGTTAGTGGAGCGTGTGTGGGTAACCGGCACACTAACATAGACTTGTGAGAAATGGCAAAGGTCTAAACAATTGAGACTATGATTACGACATCCATTTTCATAGTTCTAAAATTGCTTAGACTCACATGTGAGCTATCTAAGGAAACGTGTATGATTTTGATAAAGTCTTATCAAAGCATCTTGTATCATAAAACTGAAATTTGTTAATAAAGTTAATAAAGTATTGATTTCTTGAAGTCCAGCTGATTTCTGAGTACATGTAAAAGCTAGTGGGAGCATAAGTGTTATGCTAATAATTATCATGTTAGTGGGAGCATGATTATTAGTTAAGTGTTAATTATAGAAAACAAAAGTTTCAATTCGTGAAGTTGCAGGGATTGAAAAGTTGTTTTGCTATAATTAAGGGGGAGG
Source organism: Lactuca sativa (assembly GCF_002870075.4). Classification (NCBI taxonomy): domain Eukaryota; kingdom Viridiplantae; phylum Streptophyta; class Magnoliopsida; order Asterales; family Asteraceae; genus Lactuca; species Lactuca sativa. The sequence continues at coordinate 130,760,310 of NC_056628.2, forward strand.
AAATTATACTTCATTTGAAATCATCTTAGATAGTGAGATTTTAATCATGTTTAGCCAAGTATATATATATATATATATATATATATATATATATATATATATATGAATTTTATGTTGGAATGGTTCGACTTAAGGAAATTCTATATGTATTGCATTTTCAAAATTAGATTATGATTACGGCATCCCTCTTCATAGTCAAATTTTGAGAACATGGCAAATACAAAAATATTGTAGTAAAAGACTGGTCTAGTATCATGTCTTTATGTGAGACATCATGAATCGTGTCCCATATGCTTCAGATATAGGATCGATTGCATGTGTTACAATATTCATCCTTTCTAAATTTTCCAAATGCTCAGGGCATGAAGAGGGGAAAAGTCTAGAATTGGATATGACTAAAATGATTAAAGAATTGTCGAGGACAATCTAAGGTTTACCAAAGATTGGTTGCTCATGGACAGTTGGAAGTATAAGTGTTAATTTTGGAAGGACCATATTGACATCTTCTGAAAAGAGGTAACTCTTGTTCAGAAGTGATAGTCAAAATGGGAATTTGGAAAGGTTTCCATAGGTGGAAGTTGTTCTTTCAAATTTTTATGACATTAGAAAGCTTAATGCAAGAAGGATGTTCAAAGTAATGTACTTTGAATTTGAGACTTCGTTTCCATGGAATTGATCTCTATAGGAATGCTTTGTAATGTCTGTTGACAAGTCTTTGTGACTTTGTGCATAGTCATTACGAGAGGATCAATGCATATAAGTTTAGAATCTAACCGATTTCGTTAAATGGTAGGAATTTAGAATTCTTACATTTATGATAAAGACTTGGGATTGTGAAATGAGCATCATTGGAATCATGTTCAATTGATCCATTTCACAAAGTAAAGATCATAGATAAACATAGTGTGCATACTTGGTGTATGGCATGACTAGTGTTTAGAAAACATAGTTTACATGCTTGGAGCATAAGACAACTATTGTTTTAATTCAATTATAAAGTTGATTATTTGAAACATTATACAATGAATAATGAGTAATCAATATGGTGTTTAAATAAAAGGTGTTCTATTTACTCTCAAATGTGCTTGGGACCATAGAGGATTAGTATTATTCTTGTGTTTCACTTTGCATGTTTTGACTTCCAGAATAACTAGGTTATTCTATCCGAATGACTAAGTTATTCAAACCATCCACAGTCGATAATATGTTGGAAGTAGGTATTAAGGCAAGACTGTCATGAATCGGGTTTGTAGATGTCCAAGGTAGTGGACATAGTAAGAGTTACTACAACATTCATAAGTACTCCTGGAATAGGTATTCGAGTATTGGATTCAACCTACGCTCATTTGAATCACTTCATGGATTTTATCACAAGTGATCATGAGACGATAATATCTTATATTCTTCAAACCTAGAGATATGACTTGTTGCCTATGAGTTGGTTATACATTGATTGCACGAAAACGAATTTGGTAACTCGATGTTATAAAACATGACTTCGTGTATGATTCAAAAAGTAGTAGAACAAGCATATGAGTCGAAGTTTATCTATTCCTTTTACCCTTGGAGGGATAAAAGCAATATCTATGGGCCCATCGATGATTTGGTGATGACAAACGTAAGTGCTCGACCGGGCCTAGACTGATTTGATTTGTTTAATTAGTCAGTCGTTATAAATCGGAAATCGGGAAACAACAAATGGAAAGAGAAAATGATTACAATCCATGTCTCGGTCCATATGATATCTAGAATGGAGGAATATATGATCCCTTATCTAATGGACATGTCATTGATTTGTTCAGAGTTCGACAACGGCTTTAAGAGCTACGATTGCTAGTCGGGTTTTGGAGTCATACACAATAATAGTTTTAGACTTATCCAAGTGGGAGACTGTTAGATTAGGTGTCTAAGCCCATAACTATTATTGGTATGTATTGGACCCGAGAGTAGCATGGTCTATTTGGGTTGCATATCATCAGGACAATTTGTTAGGATGGATTTGTGAGAGAAGAGGTTATATATGATTTATTAATATATTATAAGTTCTAATATATTAATATGAAATCATATGTTTTAATTAGTATTGATCAAGACTTAATTTGGAATTAATTTAGTGATCAAAAGAGACAAATTAAAACTATGGGGAATAATTATGATAATTAGTTATATTTATATGTGTTGGGCTTATGATCCATGTTGGACCAAGTTTATGTATGGATACATAAAGAGTTGGGCCACATGAACCATGGATCATAAAATCCATGGATATGGGTTTGGGTTATACACATGACTCTTAGAATTCAACACATATAAATACATATGTTATAACCTAAAACCGCCACCCCTAGTATGTGTGCAAGTTCTTGGAGTTCATGAAGGTTTTAGAGTGCATGGAGATTCTCTCTCAAGTCCTACCTTTGTCCTTGATGTGTTGTGACTTTATTTTACGCTTCCACACTATTGGGGCTAAGTTCTTAAGGCCAAATGCATCAAGACCTCCAGCCACACAAAAGGTATGTTACACCATCTAGTATTTTTGTAGTTTGTATGACAATTGCATGCTAGCTATAGGCTCAATACCTTGGAAACCATTTGCATGTATAATTAGTGAAAACATAGATCCAAGGTATTTAGGGTTGTATGTGCACCATATGATGTTGTATTATACCAAAACCCAACAGGTAGTGGTTGTTGGTGGTGGTGGCGTGCAGTAGTGATGGGTGGTGGAGGTGGGTAGTGGTGGTTAGGTGGTAACAGAGGTGGTTGGTGGTGGTGGTGGTGGGTGGGTGGGTAGTGATGGGTGGTGATTGGTGGTTGGTGGTGGTGGTGGCGTGTAGTGGTGGTGGCGGGTGGTGGTGATGGGTGGTAGGTAGTGGTTGTTGGTGGTGGTGGCGGGCGGTGGTGATGGGTGGTGGAGGTGGGTGGTGGTGGTTGGGTGGTTATGATAGTAGCGGGTGGTGGTTGTTAGTAGTGGGTGGTGGGTAATGATGGGTGGTGGGGTGGTGGTGGTAGTTGGTGGTGGTGGTTAGTGTTGGTGGTTAGTGATGGGTGGTGGTGGGTGGTAAGTAGTGTTAGTGAGTTTTTTAATTGTTTGTAATATTTTTTGATTTATATGAATATTATTTTATAATTTTAATTAAAAAAATTGTGTTTTTCAAATTTGTTATCAAATGTTCTTGATTGAATGTTCTCCTACATACATACATACACACACACACACACACACACACATATATATATATATATATATATATATATATATATATATATATATATAGAGAGAGAGAGAGAGAGAGAAAGAGAGAGAGAGAGAGAGAGAGAGAGAGAGAGAGAGAGAGAGTTATGTTCGAATGAGAACATTTTTTCCGTGAGAACATATGAGAACTATTCCAGCGCATCCGTTCCCCACCCCACCAACTCTCCTGGTATCAAAATCTGATTCCCGTTCTCCTTTTTCTCGATCAGAATTGAAGCTGAAACACTTGACTACCGTTGGAGTCACCTGAACGGTGTCGGAATCACCGCAATGATGGAAACCATGTCGTCCGTCTCTTCTCTCCGGCAAAAAGCAGGAAACGATGGTTCAACCACCGAACGGTCGTTGAAAACAACCTCTTTCCATCTCTCCTCTTCCTTTAGATGCAAAATTATTTCTTTACAAAACTATTTTATCTGCGAAATTATCTGGATCATAAGAGATCAATCGAAGCAAAACTCGTTTGAATCCCTAGAAATGGTGTGTATTCTTTTGTCAAGTTAGGTTAGTTCTTCCAAATTTCTATTTCGTCGATCCAGGTTATCGTATAAACAAAACTCTATGGATTTGGAGCCTTTTGATTCTAGATTACGATACAAAAATACAGAACAAATACAAAACCCTAGATTTTGGATTTATGTATTGAGCAGAGATGTTTACATGAATGTGTTTCAGGGTAGAACAGGACTATCTGTAAACAAGCTTCCAAATCTCATGATATTGTTCTTATGAGTTCTAAATTATGTCAAATACGTACTTGTTGGATGATTAGTGATTCTTGTTGTTATTGTTGCTTCACTACTCTTTCATTTGGGGTAATTAACTTCTATCTTGTTTCATATAATCTCATAGACACTGTGACAGCTTACAAATTTTTTATGAACATCAAGTGTTCGATGGAATGCCTCAATGTAAAAACCTCAACAAATAAATCAAGAATAAGATGGTGTATTTATTGTTGCAGTCTGTAGGTGTTTGTTGATTTTTTTTTGGTGAAACAACATCATTTTGATGTCTGTTAAATTTGCCTATGTTTTTTTACTTGACTTCATTTCCTCAAAGTGACATTTTATTTGAAAATCCTTAACTTTGAACCCTCATTATGCCAAACATTAAGGACCTTAGGTTAAATTGAATTTCACATCTCTATAGCCTAATAAGTAACCAACAATCATGTTAAAAGTGATAAGCTTAAGGCTTAACCATTAATTCTTTAATAGAACACCAAAAATGATTTAGAAGATATTATGATCAATTTTCCCAAATCTGTCCTCCAACTTCTAAAATCTATGCAAGTCAATACGAACATCTAAAAATCATGAGACTTAGTTTTCTGGAAATCTTAGTGTGTCTACTTTCTTCTAAGTTTGAATCACATTTTGAAATTCCAAATCCTTGAGGGGTAAAATTGGCAATCTTCTCAGGCTGGTCCATGCTGTCACAGATTTCATGCACTTTATTCAAAAAATCATAATAAATTCATCAGAACTCCAAATGGCAAAACTCCAAAGCCTATAGTTAGATATGGTTGTATAGTTTCCAACATATAAAGGGACTGATGTAATTCTTAGTAGATTGATATAGTTTATTCCAAGAGTGCTGAGTGGTCCAGAAAGTGACAGCTAAAAAGTTACCAACTTGTAAATTAGATATAAAATAAGCCAAAAATCAATAGAATGAGATCTTTATATTTATGAAAAGATAAAATAGGGAAATTTACCAATATAATTTTTTTAGAATTTAATAATGGGTTGAAAGGTAAAAAAACATATCCCAAATAGTTGGACTACAATAAAAGAGAAAATAAGGAAATATGTACATACGTTTTATAAGATTAATACAACAAACACAAGCTAAATAATGTTATAATTTTTGTGTAGGTTCTCGGAAAGGAAAGGATCCATCTTGCTCATGCTAGCTAATTTTCAAGATCAAGGAGGTGAGTACTAACTCTCCTATTAGGTAGGCATTACTTGTTTTATATTATTGTTCACAGATACCCTAATAACATGTGATTATGTGTATCAAATCAAATATGATTTATGTGGCTAAGATTCTTTTCGGGTTCTCGATTCAATAATCATTTTTTCCACTTTAATCATATGTGATTAAATACATTTAATCATATGTGTATCTAATCACATATGATTTTATTTGGAAAAAACAAATCTAGTCTATTTAAATCATATGTGATTAGATACATACAATTACATGTAACTATATACACGATAACAAATATTGAACCAATAACGCGAAAACAAGTGTTTATCCAAATTAATCATATGTGATTAAATACATATAATCACATGTGATTATATGAATCTAATCACATATGATTTATGTGGACATAATTCCTTTTTGCTTTGTCGATTCAATAGTTGTTCTCATGCATTTTATCACATGTGATTATATGTATAATCGTATGTGATTAAGTACATGAGCACAACTATTGAATCGACAAGGGAAAAATGAATCTTGTCTACCTAAAATCATATGTGATTATATACATATAATCACATGTGATTAATTACGCAAAAGCAATTATTCAGTCGAAACCGCAAAAATAAATATTGTCTACATAAATCATATCTGATTAAATACATATAATCACATGTGATTTGTGACACCCAATTTTTTTTGCAAAAATTTTAAACTTTTAAAACCCATCTTAAATTAAATTAAAACAACTAAAATAGTCATAACATAATTCATCAACTTAATAATCATATAAAATAAGTGTGGAAGTAATAATAATAATAATAAGGTCCCAACAAAATAACTAGTAGCGATGTCCCGATGCTCCATGTCAAGCCTTAGCCTCTTTAATCTTAACACCTGAAAAGTTATAAGGGAAAAACGTAAGCACGAAGCTTAGTGAATTCAAACACAGACATTGTACTAACATTCATATTTACTATCCCTAATCCATTTTCCAATTATAATGATAAAGGCAAAGAACGAATCAATGTCTATATTACGAGAAGGACTTGTAGGTTTGAACCGCACCGGGAAGATCCTGTATCATTTGGCCCTAATCACCGCACCTCACGAAGAGTATTACGTTGGTGATCTTACCTACCCACCGCACTGGTAAATCCGTATCCTTTGGTGGTGTCCCCATATCCATAATTAGTTACATACAGTGCACATGTACGAATTAAAACAATACTTATATAGCATGCTTTTATAATAAATTCAAATAATCACACACGAGCTAACTAGCAAACACAATCATTAATACAACAGTGTGAGAGAACTCACCTTGAGTGAGTATTAAGGATGGCTAACAATCAAATAATGCTACCAAGCTTGAGCAAAATTCAAAACCTCACCTAAGAAGGACTAAAGGTTAGAAAGGAGAAGTAATGAAGCTATGAGTTGAGAAAAGAGTAATCACAACAAGGTCTCTGAAACAGACCTGCTGTTTAAAACGGATTTACTCCAAAATCTAAAACAGAAACATAGCTTTAACTAAATTTTATAGCAAACTATGATTGCTCTGGATTCCACAACTATAAAGAACTCATTCTAACTCCAAAAGATGAATTAAATATGAATTTTACAAAATGGTGTATCACTTCTGTCTCCAACAATACAGTCAAGTGATGTTGGCCAATTCTACCCAACTTGTGAGTAGAATTCGTCCAAAAGAAAATTAATAGAAGTAAAGGACATACAAGTGAAAGTCTCAGAGTTGGAATTGAATGAAAAGCATCTTTGAAACCCCAGATATAAAATTCACATTGTGGACAATCACAACACTAGCAAAAGCTGGTGACTGTCCACTGACCTGGAGTGTGGATCCATTCTAACCAATTTATAATTGGAAATAACACCCCATATTCTCCAGATATTAAATTCATAATATAAGGAACATATAGAAACTTGGAATCACTCTGGATCCTTTTCCAAGCCTTAGAAATGATGAAAACAAAATGACATATCAGAACAGACCCGGATCAGACCTAACAGCAAAGATGATATTCTTTAACATAGATAAAGCCCTTATCAGTGAGGTTGGCCTTCTTAAGAAAGTTAGACAAATTTGTGAAGTTTTGGAACTGGTTTGGGGTCTGTTTAAGTTCTAGAGCTCCAGATATGATTTTTACAAAATGACTACAGATCTGATGGAAAACAGAATCGTAGCCACCCGTGATTCCTTTTTGGCTTATCCATCCTTCTCCTTTTGAAACACATTTTAAGATGTGTTCATCATCCCAATTCAGTCCCCATGATAATGGTGGTACTAAAAAGGGTTAGGGATCATTAGGATTTCATTTAGCCACAAGGATGTAATAATAATCAACATGAAAATAAACATAAGCACATAAAATCATCATTCTCCCTTTTAGGGTTTCCATGATCTTTTGCCACATGTAATCCCCTAGATCCATCATCCACCATATATGGGGTGAAGATAGGATCTTGAGATGATGTATAACATACAATTACAATAAAATAAGAAGGAGAAGAGGTGAAGATGAAATCATAAAACTAGAACAAGGTTATGAATCAAGTCGTAAGAAAGGATAAGGAGGTTCATACCAATACGAATCAAGGCTGGAAATGAACAAGAATTAAGCACCAAACAGCCCCTTGGCTGCTCTTGATCCCAAAGAGAGAGAGAGGGACGATTTTTGAGAGAGAGGGAGGGTTTAGAGTGTTTTCCTTGTGTGTGTTCCAAATGATTCAATTTACACATTAAGTACTATTAACTAGATGGACTTTGCAAATAGGCCCATAGCCCATGGACTTCAATAAAAGGAGTTTACAAGATGATCAAAAGAGTCCAATAACATAAGAAATCAGACATTGGTTAAATAAATTAACCCAAGGTTACAAGGATAATTAAATTAAAATAACCAAACGTACCGAGAAAACCCGGGGCGTTACATGATTATATGTATCCAATAATATATCATTTATGTGGATGAGATTCATTGTCACATTCTTGATTCAATAATTGTTCTTTGTCCACTGTAATCATATGTGATTAAATACATATAATCATATTGATTATATGTATCTAGTCACATATGATTTATACGGAAAAAAAAAAAATTAATGATGTCTATATAAATCATATGTGATTAGATACATATAATCACATATGATTATATACATAAGAACAACTATTGCATCGAGAACACAAAGATAAATATTGTCCACATATATCATATGTGATTAAATGTATATAATCACATACGATTATATATATATATATATATATATATATATATATATATATATATATATATATATATATATATATATATATATATCTAATCACATATGATTTATGTGGACATAATTCATTTTTGCTTTGTCGATTCAATAGTTGTTCTCATGTATGTTATCACATGTGATTATATGTATAATCCTATGTGATTAAGTACATGAGCAGAACTATTGAACCGAGAAGGAAAAAATAAATCTTATCCACCTCAAATCATATGTGATTATATACATATAATCACATGTGATTAATTACACAAAAGCAATTATTCAGTCAAAATCGCAAAAATAAATATTTTCTACATAAATCATATCTGATTAAATACATATAATCACATGTGATTATATGTATCCAATCATATATGTTTTTTGTGGATAAGATTCGTTGTCACATTCTTGATTCAATAATTGTTCTTTGTCCACTGTAATCATATGTGATTAAATACATATAATCATATTTGATTATATGTATCTAGTCACATATGATTTATACGGACAAAAAATAATGATGTCTATATAAATCATATCTGATTAAATACATATAATCACATATGATTGTATACACAAGAACAACTATTGAATCGAGAACACGAAGATAAATGCTGTCCACATATATAATATGCGATTAAATGCATATGATCAGAAGTGATTATATGTATCTAATCACATATGATTTATGTGGAAAATATTTATTTTGGCGTTCTCGATTCAGTTGTTGTTCTTGTGTGGTTAATTACATGAGATTAGATGTATCTAATTAGATATGATTTATATGGACAATATTCATTTTCACATTCTTGTTCGATAGTTGTTCTTGTATATTTAGTCACATATGATTTCTGTACAAAGATTCATTTTCGCGTTTTTGATTAAATAGTTTTTCTTTTTCCATATTAATCATATGTGATTAATACATAAAATCACATATGATTAAATACATAAGAAAAAATATTGAATCATGAATGTTATCAATAACAATCATATGCGATTTGATACATATAATCACATGTGATTAAGTACATGAGTAGAACTATTGAGTTGAGAAAGAAATAATGAATCTTGTCCATATAAATCATATGTGATTAAATACATATAATCACATGTGATTAAATAAATATAATCACACGTGATTAAATAAATATAATCACATGTGATTAAATAAATATAATCACATATGATTAAATACACAAGAACAATTATTGAATCAACACGTGAAACAAATATTGTCCATGTAAATCATATGTGATTAAATACATATAATTACATGTGATTTAATACACGAGAAAAACTAATGAATCAAAAACAAAATAACAAATCTTTATAGGTGGGGTGGGGGTGGTGGCGGCAGGTAGTGGAGGCGGGTTGGTGGTGATGGTAGGTGGTGGTATGTGGTGATGGGTGGTGGTGTGTGGGTGGGTGGATGAAAGTCGTGGTGATAGTGATGGGTGGTGGGTGGGTCACTACTAGAAAACAGCCTTTTAATGACGCGCAAACAATGACACGCGCTGATAGAGGACACGCATTTGTGCATGTGGTAAAAAATAATGTCAGTTTTCTAAAATTTAAAGGATAGAGGGCACACATTTTTTGCGCACCCTAAAATTAGTGTCCAAAAAGAAAAACACGGAGGGCACAAATAATAAAGAGCGTGTCGTGTAACTGTGTCATTTTATATTTTTTTAGGAAGGCGCGTTCTCTGCCTGTGATGGGGGAAATGAAATCCCAAAAAATTAAACACCCCGCCTGATCATCTCCTTCTTCTCCTTGTAAAATCCTCTGCCAAAAAACCCTAATAATCCTTTAAGCAGTTCGTCTCTCTCTCTCTCTCTCTCTCTCTCTCTTCCCTTTGGAATCAGATTCTTGAAACATTGAAACCCTAATCGTAGCCCTATCTACGACATGTCTTACCTACTGAGATCTTCAAATCAAAATGAAAGGGACGACCAACACGAAAAACGTTGGCTATATGAAAATCTATTCCATGGTTTGACTTAATGAAACTCTGTGAATTCCACGAGTTATCACTATGAAGTATGGAATACAAAGATTGATTCTCCTTCTTAGTAGGTAGCGGGAGGTCTTTTATTTTCTTCTAAAATCCCGATTCTCTCATTTTCCTATCGACTTATTACGTGCTAGGGTATTTGGTGGTGATGGCTCAGGTGTTCTTCACACCCCAAATCGAAAAAACCCTAAATATGGTTTTACCCTTATCTTTTCTTGTCTTCCAGTTTTCTGATGTCTAACAACCCTTTCCCTAAAACACACCGCATCAATTTCCCTATTGTCTTCCTTCTGTTATACTCCTCTTACAAATGGAAACTGTTTCCAAAAGCGATTCATATCTCTTGCGGGTTTATTGCATGAGTTCAAGTTACATGAAGGCCACATTAAATCAATGGATTTCCATCCTATTGAGTTTCTTCTAGCAATAGGTTTGTATCCATCTAACAATAGCTTCTATTTTCTTTCAGTTTTTTTATGTTTTTATTGATGATGCATGTGTTAATTCAGGTTCATCAGATAGAACTGTGAAATTTTGGGATTTGGAAACCTTTGAATTGACTGGAACAACTCGGGCTGAGGTATACTTCTAGAAACTTCTATGTATCAATGTGGGCCCATGATCTTTCTTTTATAACTTGTTTATTGATTTTACACAGGCAAAAGGGGTACGATCAGTTGCATTTCATCCAGATGGAAGAACACTCCTTTGTGGATTAGACAACAGTTTAAAGGTTCTAACTTTTTTCTTCTTTTTTACGTTAGTTTTTATAGTTTGCGTTTTGGAAACTATAATTCTCACTCTGATTCTTTTTTAAGGTGTATTCATGGGAGCCTATAATTTTTCATGATGCTGTTGATATAGGATGGTCAACATTGGGTGACCTTTGTATTGATGATGGGAAGCTTTTAGGGTGCTCATATTATCAAAACTCTATTGGAGTTTGGGCAGCAGATGTTTCAGTAACTATCTTTAATTCTTTATACTTCCATAATTTAAATAATTTCACATTAGTTATTATTTACTTGTATACCTTTCTGTTTGTGAAGCATAGTGAACCATATGTACATAACATGATAGCCATGGAAAAAGCTCATGTGGATCCAAAGACTAATCTCTAGGAAAGTGTTATAGAGAGAATTAGTTGAGAGGTTTGATCAGTTTTTTTGATGTTCATTTCTCCTAAGTGAATAAAAGTATTTTTGATTAAGTTGAGAGGTTTGAGCAGTTTTTTTGTGTTCATTTCCAATTTGTTAATGTGAATATAACAGGTTGCTGAAAGAGAAGGGAAGTTTCTGGTGGAGCTGTTTAATAAAAAGATAGGGAAGCAAAATGCAGGGAGGGCTTATTCTGCAAAGGACATTGATCTTGGAGATCCTTTTGTTTATAAGCATCTTGGAAGCATGGCTTCGGTTGGGCGCTATAAGGCCCTAGTTGACCTAAGCCAGTCAAAGGTAGTTTTCCATGTAGTGCAAAACTCAGGCCCTCAATGCAACATCTTAAGCAACCCAAGAAGCAGGTACTTCAATCTCTCTTGGATCTCTTTAAAACTCATGCAACATCTAGTATATTGACTGATTGATTCTGGAATGTAAAAAAAATATTGGAATCGTGCTCTGCAGTTATTGATTGTACTATTAACTCGACGGAGCTGTTGTGGTGGGATCCGATAGGCACACTAGGTAAAACACCACATTTTCCTTTATCCACCAATTCAGTTAGAGGGATGATGTACTACAGAAGGGCGTTGAAGCTTCAAGCTTTCTTTGACATGGCTAATGAGCAAGGTAAGAATAAATATTTTAGCACCTTAATTTTGGTTTTAAAATTAAACATTAATTTTGATTAAAATTCTGTTTTATATCTGTTGGAAAACCTTGCAAAAATGTTAGAAGGTTATAAAGCTATCAGCATTCCATCAGAAGATGAGAAGAAAAGTCAAAGCTCATTGAATGCTTGATTAGAGACTATTGTTGTTAGTCCTTCAAATCATGAGACTTTTTTGCGGACAAAAATGCCCATGTGTGCCTAATATTAGAGCCAAGCTGTTAGTCCTTCAATTCATGACCGAAGCAATTCCATCCAGCTACTCAGACTCTTCTTTTCTTCTATATCAATTAGAGTCCATTCTTGAATCGAATCCTTTAATGTATGTTTTCCATGCGCTACTACTATACCAAATCTTATGATTAAAATATCGTATCTTTATCTTCTACTTTTCATCTGCAAACAGTGATGAAGTGGGGTTTGTTCATCCATCCCAATTTGTTGCCATGAGTGACATTTCACAAGCTAATACTTCTGATATGGATATGGATTTCTGGCGTAAAGATCACAAACTGGGCATCTCAACTGATTCAATCCACCCATTATACACTGCTGCTAAACATGCATTCATGTCGTCACAGCAACAATATAAGATGTTGATTGGTTTACATTCAAAGAAAGTGGATAATATCTCAGCCACTTCATCTCCCCTAACTGGTCTTCAAAACGAACTAATGAAGCATAGCAGAGCACTTTTGCTGCTGAGTTGTGATTTTGGAACTGCAGGTCTATTTCTGTTTCTCTGATTCATAACATCATTTGCTCTTCTTTCTTATATCCCTGAAAGATAGCATTGTAGTTTCCATTTATTTCCTTATAGCATTCTGCTTTGTATTTTCAAAATATTTTTAGGGCATTTTACTTTAATTTTTTTTACCCATTATAGCTATGAGTAACCTCTTGAATTATAAGGCCATGACACGATTTTATACCATGTCATTGTCCATAGTCCATACACACTAAAGAATCTGGGATTTAAACTCAGGTTAACATATTTTAAAAAATACTGGTCAACTAGGGGTTGATTTACATATCCAAAACATGTGTCCATGGATGCCTAATTTTGAGATTTTTTAGAGATTGTATGGAATTTTTAGATGGGCGCATGTTGTTTATGGGCTTGAACACACTTTGTTTGTATTAAACATATTAATTTTATTTAATTAAAAAATCCCAACTCCCAAGTTTAAAAAGATGGTTAAGATGAGCTTTCACTTTCAATTTTTGTTCTTTCATATTCACCAAAAAGCGAGCAAGCTTGGAGCCATAGGTAACATTTTGTAAGGTACCTCTTACTTAGCCTCTTCCCTTCTATTGGGAGAAAATAACTGATGTTTTTATTTATCTTCTCCATCTTTCAATAACGTTTTTTTATTTATGATAGGAGATGGGTGATCAAGATGATACTTTCATGAAGAAGTTCGAAAAGCTGTTGTTTCAGGTTTAATTGTTTATTGTCTATCCTGTTCACAAGTAACATTACAAATTTTAATAAAAATGCTTATTTTTTTATTTATTTATTCTTTTTTAGCAATTCCTATACTTTTAAGGTATGCTAAATTAGCTATAGAGAAAGGGCTTGCACAGGGTCGTGATGGATCTTATATAAAACAACTTTATATGAACTATTTTACAAAGTTGAAGCTTTATATAAAACAACTTTAGTTGAAGCTTTACATAAGGTGATTATTAATTTTTTATAATATAAATAAATTAATTCCATTTTTACCCTTTTAAGTACTCTATATGAACTATTTTACAAACTTTACTTGATCTTTTTCAGGAGCATTACAACCCAAGATAATTAATTGTGGTGTGACTCTAACTGCCTTTGGGATGCTACTGAGGTTTGTAGTAGAAACGATGGTTGTTAGTTCTCTTATCATGGCTTTGGGAGGTGACGTCCTTTGTATTCCAGTTATTTAGTTAAAACATAACTTGCTGATTTATACATATACACTCTAGGTACGTAACTACTGAATCATATTCATATAACTTCATTCAAACTATCACAACCATAATTGATCATGTCCTGAAACCCAGATTTGCTTGAAATATTATTGGTGGCTAATTCTTTGCAATGAAGGAGATAATTGATGAAGGAATTGAAGTGTTGGTCCATGACAATGTAATTATAGCATCCTACTCACTGTTATACTGTAGGTTATATGCAAGAAATAGCAATATACTTTCATTTATTTGAAAGTACAATGCTCTAGTATAGCAACCAAATGTCTCATTTTCATTAATTTGGCTAAAAAAAACTATTTTTATTGCCTATTAAGTCACTAAATTAACATTTTATGTTAAATATGTCACCATGCTTATAGTTTTTTCTAACTTCCATTTTTTATAACATAATAAAACCTCACTCGCTGATGTCATCTTTTCTGACTTCCATTTTTTTATATGATTTTTATTTAGGTCAGGAGGTTGCTGATGACAAAGCACCACAATCTGAAAGAGGCATCAAGTCATGTGCAATTCTTGGTAGACAGGTCAAAGGAATCGTCACAGAGCAAGTTGTTATAATGCTTCACATGTTCAAAATAGCAATTTACTTTCTTTATTTTGTTTATTGTAACATTATATATTGTAAGAAATAGAATTGTATGACATTAAATTTTATGCAAGGGATTGTATTTTTTATATGGTATTTTATTTCTCTTATGAGATAGTAAATGCAAATTTAATTTAAAAATTAATAAATGTATAAATATATTTTTTTAAACATTTAAATTTACGCTACGCAAAAATGTGTGTCGTCTTCATTTATGACATGGCCTTTCTTGACAGAGGTTTTAATGATACGCATTGTGTGTCATTAACACGCGCGTCGTAAGGTTATGACACACAAATGCGTGTCGTCTTCCTTTATGACAGGGCCTTCCTTGATACGCATTGCGTGTCGTAAACGTGCATCGTAAATGAGCGTCGTAAATGCGTGTCGTCTCTCTTTATGAAAGGGCCTTCCTTGACGCACATTTGCACGTCGTCTGAGCCTTTTACGACGCGCAATGAGCGTCGTAAAAGGCTGTTTTTCTAGTAGTGGGTGTGGGTGGTGGTGGTGGCGGGTGGTGCTTGGTGGGTGGTGATGGAGGCGGTGGTGGTTGTGGTGGGTGGTGGTGGTGGGGGGTGGGTAGTGATGGGTGGTGGTTGGTAGTGGTGGGTAGTGATGGGTGGTGGTGTCATAACTAGGAATTTTGATGCCTTGTAAACATTGAACAATGATAACAAATGTGAACCAACAAAGTGAAAGCATGTAGGATGCTTATTCAATAACAACAGAATTTCAATCAAACACTTCATGCAAGCCTTGCAAATAGTCAACAAAGAATTGGAAACCCTAGAAATCCCAGTTTAAGTCCATTTTGGACTAGGATTTCCTTATTGGGCCCAAAGGGCCAATAAGCTTCCAATTGAACTATCTTGGGTTTAAAACTCTTAAATGGGCTCTAATTGGACCCACTTCCATTTATTTTAATATTTTGGGCCATATTGGGCGTAGAATGAAATAAAATGCCTTAATGGACCTTATTGGACCATAACAAGTTTAAATTAGCCCTAATAAGTCATAAAAATCATTCTTTGATTTTATTGGGCCAAAAATCATCTAACTTAACCATAAAATGGGCTTAAGCATAAAAGGCCCAATTATTTTTCCCTCCCCTCTCCATTCTCAGCCCAAACCACAAAAGAAAGGAAGGGTTCACTTTTCAATTGCCACCTCACTAATATTTGATGGGTTTCCATGCAAAGTCTCATGCTTCCAAGTAACCATCATATCATCTACTCTCTCTTCTCCTATTTTTTCTATCTTTGGCCGAGATCAAGAGGACACACATACACACACTTCATTCAAAACTCTCTCAAGGCAACTCTCTCCATTCCTCTCCAAGTTTGCAAGATTTAGGAAGCTTTCAAAGAAATCAAACCACAAAACTCATCATTTAAGGTAAGTTCATGCTTGGATCTATGATTTAGGTTCTTTGTTTTATCAAAAACCTCCTCCTAATCCATAAAAAATCATGATCACTCTCTTAGAAATCATCTAAGTTCGAGATTTACCAAGAGGACTTGCTAGGATCGAAACTTCTTCATCTGTTCCTTCAAAAACCGAAACCGCAACCCAAGGTGAGCTTCATACCCTCTCTTTTCGGTTTTTATGTGTTTTATGGGGAGAATACAAGAAAAATGTGTAAATCTATGTGTATGTGTATGTTATGTGTGATTCTATGCATGTATGTGTGTTTTTATGTGTTTCTATGATGAACATGCAACCAACAAGAGGTGAAACTCGAGATCTAGAACATGGGAAAGGAAACAAACATGATTTAAGTTATTTTACACTAAACTAGTCAAGGATGATAACTTATAAGATTATGATGAACATATTTCCAACATAAAACCCATTCTTTGGGCTTAAATTGTCAAAAATACCAACCTTGGGTTAAAAGTTGCCATGTCACGGTTTCTTAAGGGTCAACATAGTCAAAAAAGTTTCAATAATTATTTTTATGAATATTAAAATTTTAAAAGGACTAAAAATGTAAATTTTTGGCTTAATGGGCAAAATTTGGGCTTTTCGGCCCAATAAGCCCAAAAATTGCGAAAAATGTCATTTAAAGGGGCTGAAATGAAACTTTCTGCAAATCAGGGGATAATAAGTGTAATAAAACTATTTCAAGGGTCAAAAATGCTTTTTATTCCCAAAAAGGATAAAAAATGTAAAGTTTTTGGATTTCGGGCCAAAACTGTAAAAATTGTGAAAAGTTAGGTTTTAACCGAAAATTTTTATCCTAAAAGGACTAAAACAGTTAACAAAGTAAATTTTGAGTTAAAACCATCATTTCAACAAATTTATGATACAAAAGCGTCAAGAAAAAGTTTAAAGGGCTAAAAATGTCTTTTCTTTTATATAAAGGACTAAATTTGGTATTTTTATAAAAAGAAAGGTGTAAAAAGGGGCAAACTTCTACTTTTAAAAAAATTGTTTTATTTAGTCAAAAATGCAAAAACCACGACTGCCAAAAAATCAAAAGACGAATACACGTTTAACTCTAAATATCGTTACAAACGAATCGATCGGTCTCGAATCGACACCATTACAACAACCGTAAAAATCGAACCCTCCAATAGATATGCGAAACCTAAGATGAGTAAGTATTCAAACTTTGGGCTTAGAAGTTTCAAATCATGTTTGTTGTACCTTGCAAGTCCATTATCATGATCTTTGGGCTCAAAGGGATAATGCTTATATGTTATTGGGCCTCCTATGACCCAATTCCATATAAAAGGACTTTCATTAGCTTTTATGTGCTATTGGGCCCTATTGGCCCATTAGTATTGCTAGTAAGGTCAAGGTAATAAAATGCGAGTTGGACCATCGTGTCTTTCGCATCCCCGACGGCCTAAAGTAAACTCACGCAAGTAGCAGGATTTGTACTCCTCTTTTCCTCGTTTGCTAGGCTTATGAGTAATCAGCATAAACATATCTAAAGCGATAATCGAGAGTAATCAAGGTGGTTGGATTAAGTGAGTTACAACCGGCGACGCCTCTAAGGATCGTTCGTGAACTGTAGTTATAAACTAGTCATTTTTAATTTGTGATTATAACAACTCACAAACCTTAGTTAATCCAACATCTCCCGAGTAATCAAGGAAGAGTAATCAAAATCATTCATTGTGGCGGTATAACAATTTGGGAAATCATTGTATTTTATGTATTCGGAAAACATCGGGTTTTCCGAGGAAGTTCAACAAATTCACTTGAAAAATCAATTCTAAGGTTCTACAATTATACACGTTTTTTTGAAATCATCATGCATATATTTACGGATCTTCACACTTTTTATAAACAATGGTCTTTTCAGAAAATATCAGATTTTCTGGGTTTTACAAACTACACAAAAACATTTTATCACAACAGCTTATGAACTCACCAACATTTCATATGTTGACATTTTTCAAAATAAATTGTATTCTCAGGTAACAGGTAAGCCGAAGAATAAGTACCAAGTATGTTAGGGTGTTTTGTTTATGATATTTATCAAACAATTTATGTATAGATATGTAATGTTAAAACAATGTACTTGATGTGAACAATTCCAGTTGTAATATATTGATGCATGGTGATGTTTATGTTATGATTCATGTATATTCATTGTGGTGGTATTCAATTTAAGTCACGTGAGCCCTTGGACGTTTCCGCCGTCTGGTTCGGGGGTGTGACAGGTGGTGGTTGGTGGGTGGTGATGATAGTGGGCTGTGATGGAGGCGGTGGTGGTTGTGGTGGGTGGTGGGTAGTGATGGGTGGTGGTGGTGGGTGGGTGGTGGTGGTCGAAATTTATAGGTGGTAGGTAGTGGTTGTTGGTAGTGGTGGCGGGTGGTAGTGTTGGAGAGTGGTTGGTAGTGATGGGTAGTGGGTAGTTATGGGTGGTGGTGATGGGTGGTAGGTAGTGGTTGGTGGTGATGGATGGTGGCGACGGGTGGTGGTGGTTGGGTGGTGATGGTTGGGTGGTGATGGTGGTAGGTGGTTGTAATGCCCGTAGATCAGGGCTAGTCAATTTAGATACGATAAGCGTCAAAAATGACTTTTTGATGAAAGATTATTTAGAATGAGTAATCTTAACTAAGTTGTAGTATATGTTACAAGGATTCCGTATATATAAAGAACGCCGAAATCCGAGTTATAACGAAAAAGTTATGACCTATCAAAGTTTCGCGACAGAACCGGCACGACGCCGAATGACGTAAAATACGAATTTAATATAGAACGATATCTAGACTTAGTAATCTAAACAAAAGTTGAAGAGTTCGTTAAGCCGAGAGTGTGCATAAAAAGAACGCCCAAATCTGACTTCGTATGAGGAAGTTATGATTTTCCGAAGTTTCGACTTAGCGGTATGCAGCCCGAATACTCGAATATGAGATCGAGTGATTTTTAGCTGAAACAATCTAAACTAGAGTCGAAGATCTCGTCGATAGTTCTCCAACGATAAAAAGATAGGCGAAAACAGACATCGGATGAAGAAGTTATGAATTTATAACGGAGTTTTCCTGTCCCGGCCTACTAAAAAAAATATATAAGTAATATATTTATAATATATTAAAAATAAAGTCAAAATTAGCCAACGGAGTCTAAACAAGAGCTGTAGATCATAATCTCACCTACGCGTCGATATAAAGAACGTCAAAAACGGAGTTCGTATGCGAAAGTTATGAATTTCTGAAGTTCGGGGCGCGAACCCAAAAGTTGTGTCAGAGACCACGACGTGGCATGACTTCTAACGCATTATGGAGCCTGACAGAGCAAGTGGACGATGACGCATGCAGTGACGACCAAGCCCACGACGTGGCAAGGGCCAATTTTGCCCTATAAATAGATTTGAAGGGCCAGCCGTTTACGGTTGCTATTTTCTCTCCCCTCTCTCCCGTTCTACCTCGATTTACATGCGAAGAAGTACCCCCGAAGCCCCGGTATCATCCCGAGACTCGAAGCAAGTCCCAAAGCCCGAAGATCCTGAGAAGAAAAGAGTTTCCGAGCCGAAGCTCTGTCCGCGAGAAACCCGGCGTGTGAAGATCTTCCAGATCTATCGAAGAATACTACTTCTACAAGTCGTAGTGCTGTCCAATCATCTTCTAATCAAGTGAGTGTATAGTCACTTTCATCTTACACATAGATATGAAGTATTTTATAAAATACGTGCTATGTGTATAATATAAAGTTGTTTATACGTGTGAGTGTGTAGTTACTTTCTTCTAACACATAGATATGAAGTATTTGCAATGAAATATGTGTTATGTGTTTATATATTGTTTGTTTATTTGAGATGGATGTTGGATGAATGTTATATACATGTTTGTATATGATTTGAACTATATATGTAATTTATATCTACAAATATGTTGGGTAGAACATGGGTAGATGGAATAGTTGGTGTGTGATGAGAGATGGTATGAGTAAACCTTGGTGACTATGGAGTTAGCGCCTGTTAAAGTAAACCTTGGCGACTATGGAGTTAGCGCTTATTGTATAAACCTTGGTGACTATGGAGTTAGCGTCTACTGTTAAAGTAAACCTTAGCGACTATGGAGTTAGCGCTTATTGTATAAACCTTGGTGACTATGGAGTTAGCGCCTACATTTAAGTAAACCTTGGTGACTATGGAGTTAGCGCCTACATTTAAGTAAACCTTGGTGACTATGGAGTTAGCGCCTATTGTTAAGTAAACCTTGGTGACGATGGAGTTAGTGTCGCACCCTAAAACCAAGAACGGCGGAAACGTTCTGGGGTGGAGGACGTCATGTAAAGTATCGCAACAATGCAAAGTAGTAAACAAGCAACTACATCATCCATTGTATTAATAGTATAATTTTGTTTACAAGTGTGTTCTTTCATAGTATACAACATAATGAATAATCAAAATAAAAGAGGAATCTGAACTGCTCCGTCTTCACAAAAACTGGTCGTCGTATCTGTCTATTTGTGACCTGAGAATACAAGTTATTTTGAAAGCGAGTATCAGCCAAAAAGCTGGTGAATTCATAAGTATTAATGTGTCTTTGATTTGTAAAACTTGTAATGAAAGACTTGAAATTGTTTTGAAAGAAAGTTCGTATAAGTATGAAAATGTTTGTAAAACAACTGTAAACGTTTGAAAAACCATAGAAATCCCTATGATTCCTACTAGTATAAAAGAAAGTCTTCTACCAAGACTTAACTGTTTTGAAAGTAGTCTTCTACCAAGACCCCACTGTTTTGAAAGTAGTCTTCTACCAAGACCCTACTATTTTGAAAGTAGTCTTCTACCAAGACCCGACTGTTTTGAAAGTAGTCTTCTACCAAGACCCTACTGTTTTGAAAGTAGTCTTCTACCAAGACCCGACTGTTTTGAAAGTAGCCTTCTACCAAGACCCGACTGTACAACTATTATTATTATTATTATCTAACCAACCTCATCGATTATGTGAATATGACACATAGTAAAGGTATTAATAATTTATTGACTGGAGTTTTATATCCTTTTGTAATTGTCGTAAGTACTGTAGTATTTGTAATAAGTGACTACTTTTGTACTATTTTGCCTTAATTGAGGGTTAAGGCATAATGTGATGGCTAGATCCCAGGCTATACACTCCCCTGTCAAAGAGATTTTGGGACCCACACACGACCCCTGCATGATTGCAAGCCGCGAACATCCACATTACTATGTCATGTATACCCAATATAACTATCGCTAATGCGTTAGTGATTCATTGGTATAGTTAGATCCTGAAATTGTTCCATGCTATAGCACCTAGTTATGTCTGTTCTATTGTCGTATATGTAAACGTACTCGTGTAAGCGTATCTATTTAAACCTACTCATGTAAGTGTATCTATGTATACGTACTCATGTAGGCGTAATCATGTAAGTGTATCTATTTAAACGTACTCATGTAAGCGTATTCATGTAAGTTTATCTATGTAAACGTATATATGTAAGCGTATCTATGTAAACGTACTCATGTAAGTGTATCCATGTAAGCGTATCTATGTAAACATATATATGTAAGAGTATCCATGTAAGCGTATCTATGTAAATGTGCTCATGTATATGTATCTATGTAAATGTACTCATGTATATGTATCTATGTAAATGTACTAGTATAGACTCATGAATGAACTGACTCTTGTGTGATTCCCTGTACTTGGAATGGTAAGTGATATCTCCTAACTATACCTATAATAGTCATTAATAATGTACGTGTATAACCTGAAGTGTGCCTTTGCTACCCAAAGGTACTGAACTGACTGAGGAAAACTTTTATGTCTCTATATGTATACATGATATATAACTGATAGTTAAACGACCTTCGGACGGATACCCGATACCCTACCAGACCACATCCCAACGGGGAAAAGGAAATAAAGCGGGTTAGCCTTCCTAAGTCTTTTAAATATTATTTATATAACTATACATATACATGCATGCAATTGATAATATAAAAGCATAAAAGAAGTTTTGTAAAACCTTTGAAAAAGATTACTATCTAAGAAAGATCGACTTGATGTCAGTCTATAAGACGGTTTGAAAGTATTTGTTTGATAACACAGTTTAAGTATAAAGAAACCTTTGTTTGAAACACAATTGTAAAAGAGTTTGAAATGAAACATACAGTGTATAATAAAGAGTTTTAAACATATAAAACGTTTATGAAAATCATTTGAAGAAATCCGTTTGGTAAAACGGTTAACGTATAGTAAATCCATTTGCATGTTACTTATTAATCACATGTGATTGATATAATAACTAACATGATTCAACTTGTATTCCCCCCATAAAGCATTTAAAAACATGTAGAAACATTTAAAAGGTTAATTCAAGGGGTATGAACTCACCTGCAGTGAGCGGATCGGAAGGACGTGTCGGACAAGTGCTTGGTGTCAAGTGAAGACTTAGACACACACAATGATACTAATTACATATGAAGACATATGTATATAAACAATTAGTGATTATAACACTAATTAAACATGTATAAACATCCTATTGCGAGGAAAACACTTTGGTCAAGTGCTAGGAGGCTATCGGGCTGCAACAAAGGAGTGCAAAGCCTCATACGGGAGTTTATGGTCTACTGACCATGTTTGTTGGAGTTTACGGCCCAGGGGACTAAACTCCTGGTCGTAAAATCTCATTTGGTCACCAAAAGGGGCTTAAAACTCTATAGGCTTAAGTGGTTAAGTGTTCCAATGCTTTATCCAAGAGTTTGGGTGGGTTTAAGGTCCTAAAATGACCTAGTATGGTGTTCACGGCCCTGGGACCACTCCCCCATGAGTTTACGGCCGTAAACTCATGGAAAGGAGTACCATTTCGTGCAATGAAGTGCTTAGCTCATATGTGTAAGGTTCTATGCTAAAATCCAAGGCTCGTTAAAGTGTTAGGGTGTCATTTGCACCCTTAAAAGGGGTTTACGGCCATACGACCAAAACCCTTGGGGTTTGCGGCCGTAATCTAATATGGACCATGGGATTTTGTGCTTTCAAGTCCCACACACATTAAGGTATGAGTCTAGACTAGTTTCACAAGGAAAGGAAGGGACTAGGGCACACTTTTGGCCATCAAAGAAGGGTTTACGGTCCAAGGTGTTCTTGGGCCGTAAACTCTTTGATCTTGATGTTTCCTTGTGATTTCTTGATGATATGACAGATAACAAGCCCTATAACACTCTTAGATAGAAGGACTTACGATTTGGAATGAAAAGATGAAGATCCTTGAGAGAGAATCGGGTTTTTCTCTAGTTGAAAATGGAACAAATGAAAAAAATATGGCTAAGGGCCATATTTATACCCCTTGGGGTTTTTGGTCAAAACTATCATTCGAGTCGTAAACCCCTACCTCGTGGAGTTTTGAAAATTTTAAGATGTACAAAATAATCTAGGGCATCCTCTCTCCTGATTTCTCCTAAAGTGATAATCCTGAAATACTCAAACTTATTCCAAAAAGTCTGAAAATTTACAATAACTATTCTGACTTCTATTGACTTGATATGTTATACAGAATGGAAATTTCTGTAACGACCAAAATTTCAAAACAATTAAAACTTTTCAAAAACCACCCATTTTAATAACGTTGTTACAAAAAGGTTTTCAATACATTATTTAACAGAGTATTTTCCCAGGTTCATATCATAAAACACCAACGCGAGGAACGGTACGATCACGCCTTTGCCTTGCCACAGACTCCTGAGAACCTGAAAACATAAAACCACAACTGTAAGCCCGAAAGCTTAGTGAGATACCCCCAATATACCAACCACATATACGCCCTTCCAGGCCACGACCTTCTGGTCTAAAACATATTGCCTTCCGGCCCATAACGCAATGCCTTCCGGCCCATATCATATTGCCTTCCGGCCTATAACATATTGCCTTCCGGCCCATAACATATTGCCTTTCGGCCCACAGCATAAAAAGCATACATATCATAACAGAACATAGAACGACCCTGCATACCGGGTCACACCCCAGGTCTAGCAATCATACGCATAACACATAATCATATAACAGTTCACAGTCAACAATCGATCAACAGATCACATAACATAGCATTACTCTAATCAAGATACCGACCTAGCCGGTCACTAGCATAACATCACCCTACGAATCAGTCAACATACTAAATGCATACATACGCCTTTCCAGGCCATGACCTTCCGGTCCACATAGCAATGCCTTCCGGCCCACAACATGTAATGCCTTCCGGCCCGCAACATATAACGCCTTCCGGCCCATATCATAACAACTGACAACTACCCGGATTTCCATCCGATAAAAAGGTTGGCCTTGGTGCCATAAACCCTAGCGATATAGTGAGGATAACTCACCTCGAAACTGCCGACTGAACAGATAGTTCAAGCTGCTCCGATCACTGACACGATCTCCACCTCTGGACAGCCACCAATGCACTAAACTCAAACAATAAACAACAATTACCAAAATACCCCTGGAAACCACTGGTCAACCCTTGGTCAAAGACAAGGTCAAAGTCAACCCCTGACTGACCCTACTCGCCGAGTCAACCCGATGACTCGCCGAGTCCCCATACTCAGAACTTCACTCAATCCGCGATCTAACTCACCGAGTCACCCCGAGACTCGCCGAGTTCAACAACTCTGAGTCCACTCGCCCTCAACTCACCGAGTCATCCCTTGACTCACCGATTCTCGACTCAACCAGAGAATATCGGGACTCTTCGACAAGACTCGCCGAGTCTATGGCTATCTTCAACCTACTCGCCGAGTTGTTCATACAACTCGCCGAGTTCCAAGCCATCTTCATCCAACTCGTCGAGTTGTTCTTCCAACTCGTCGAGTCCCAGCTCATCTTCAAGCAACTCGTCGAGTTCACCCATGTGACTCGCCGAGTACCACCGATCTGAATCCATACAGAAGCATTCCAGACCATGCAATTGATCCAAAACATAGATCTAGCCTCCTACAACTCATCCATCACGTAAAGTGGCAAACTTTACGTGAATCCACAGAGATCTAGGCCATTTGCACATTGGGCTAGGGTTTGGGACATGCAAGCTTCACTAAACACTCCAACATAGGAACTTTCATGCTCTCTGATTCTTCTCTACTCCAGATCTGAGGTAGCAACCTCAGATCTACCCTCTAGACTTCCAATTACATCCATAGGCAAGATCCCACAAACCCCAAAATGAAGAAACAACATACAATCAGTCCAAGAATGAGATATTACCTCCAATGGACGCCCAATATGTAATGAAACTCGAATCCAAGCCAAGCCCCTTGCTCCAAGCCTTCAATCTCCCAAGTTCCTTCAATGATTACTTCTCCAAGCTTCAATCCACTCAACAATGGTGCCTCTCCGCGATTTAGGGTTTTCTGGGGCTCAAGGGGCGATAAAGAGGCTGGGAGGAAAACATAATGTTCTTTATATAGGGCTCAACCCCGGGAATTTGGGTTTTCTCCACTCAGCGCCTACTCGCCGAGTCCATCTTACCGACTCGCCGAGTCGGCTACTTCACACGCAACCCAGTCGCGACTCTACTCGCCGAGTCCAACCATGGACTCGCCGAGTCACTCTTCCACAACTTACTCTTTTAGCCCTTCAACTCTACTCTTGATATTTCGAGATGTTACAATTCTCCCCCACTTATATTAGGCTTCGCCCTCGAAGCCTACAACAACTCAACTCCAAGGATACTCCCACAATGCTCCACCTGGCCTTAACCGGACCAGGTCCCTCAAGGCATACTTATCGAAACTCGAACACACTTTCCCCTCCTTCACGGTGTCCTGACCACCGTCTCGAACCGGGCACCGACTGTACCCCTGATCATCACTCTCAATAACCGAGAATTGCCCAAGATGCATCACTGCCCCAAATCTCAACAATCACTCGACCCATAAGGGTTAGAAAACCATGAGCCATCGGATCCCCGATCCGAATTTCACTTTATCCAATCCGGGACGACTTAGAGACCCACTCTCATCTCGGAGCAACCCTCACGAGTTCTCCCCTTGCAACCGCATACGCTTGCTGAACTAGCTCTAACACCCTCAGGTTGGGAAAACCTGATACACTGATAATACCCTCAATCATCCCCCAGGATGAATCACTAACATACACCCCATACCCTGATCAGAATCACACTGAGAGTTCAAGACTCCCTCTCTCCCTGCATCCCTTCCGAGCCTCTTAGCTCTACACTTGCGGATTTCCCCTCCGCGACCTCAACAGACATTCCAAACCGGATGAGCTTCTAATCCACTGCCGCAAACACGCTGCTCAATGACCATACTCGAATTGCTCTAATCATAACTCTGCTCTGCCGCTTTCACTTCCGTGAACTTGCACTCTCTCTCGGAGTTACACACCTCTTACCTCTCTCTCTTCCTTTACCAAGGAATCCACCCGGCCATAATGTCGCTCCGACAAATGCCACGGTGCTCGCCCGATGCTACACCACCCTTAGCGTGTTCGCTATCCATCCAACACACTTACTCTGACTCTCCTCGCAGGGACTCTCAAGCCCATGCACTACCTCAACTAAACAAGATCACTACCCGGGGCCAGACCTTCCAATGTAATCACCCTGCAACATACACAATCCGCAATCTCAAACTGATCCACAATACTAGCAGAGTCTCCAGCATGACTGGACCGACTCTCATAACACACACTAGCCACTCGAGGCTATATCTCTGTGGGTCCGTACACCCAAACTCTGTGAACCCTCAGGTTCTAACTCTGGGAACCTTCCGGTTCCAACTCTAGAAACATGCACAACATAAATCCCGTGGGATTAATGCAGTACAACACATCGCGTACATAAAGCATACAAATACTCTAATCACATAGCCCGCGGTTACCTACTCAAACTTGATCCCGGCCTGCTCCCAGGCCTCCACAATCAAATGCCCTAGGTCTGTATCCCGCCCCGCATACCCGACACTCGCTCCTATCAGCCTATACTCTGGGCTGACAGAACACTGCTGAATCCCAACAGCTAAGCACCCTCAAATACTCATCGATCTCCCGGAGAATTCTCCAATTCTCCCCCACTTAAAGCATTGACTAACAACCACCGGTCGCCATTAACGACCTTCCAGAACAACCCCGCACAAAGAGAACACTTACACACTCCCACAAGCATAAGAAACCCTCAGCAAAACACATCTCCTCACTGATCAATCCGCTCAAAAGAATCCGGTCTTTCAATTACCCACTCCACGACTGCAGATGCTACCCGACATTCAACCCAGTGCCGCATCTCCACTAATAACCCTCACGAATGATAACCAATGGAATTCCCAAACAATAACCCATAACCAAACCCATAACCTGCAAAAGGACGAATATCGCATCGAAAACCGCACAAGGATACCAGCACAAAACACCAAACTATAACCATACCAAACCTTCAGGGAACAACGGATACCAAAACGAAAACCCGAAACACCAATCCATAACCATGCCAAACCCGCAAAACAACGAATACCGCATCGAAATCCATACAAAGATACCAGCACAACAATACCCATAATATTCGCAAGGTAACAAGACATCAAGAAAGAAACATACCCGCAGCTGCCTCCGGCACTGCTCCGACCTCCTCTGCCATAAGCTGATAAGCACGACCCTGAGCCCTTGGGGGCTCCGCTCCATCCTGACCTCTACCTGAAATCCTCAAAGTGGCCAGTGCTGGAGCCTGCACCGGTCCTGCAGAAAGTTGTGGACAGTTGACCCTCAAAAGTCCAATCTGACGACAATGACAACAAATCCTCAAATCCCGAATCGACACTGACTGCCGACAATCCCGCGCATAGTGCCCCTCCTTTCCGCACTTGCAGCACGCACCACCGGACCAGCAAACCCCGGTGTGACCCCTTCCACACTTCCCACAAGAGTAGCCGCTCCGATCCCCCACTCTAACATCAACGGTCCTGGACCGTTTCGGCGCCGGCTGCGACTGCATCGGAGCCTGCCTCAACTCACGCGACTGCAACTCAACCTCTAACTCACGCCGCCTGGCGGCCTCCTGAAATTCCAACAAGGTCTCGCACCTCTGCGCAGACACGGACTGTCTGATATCCCCCTTGAGCATACTCAGATATCGGGACATCTGAGCCTGCTCCAAAACGAACTCAGGGCAAAACACCGCCCTCTCAGTGAACATCCTGGTGATCTCAGTCACTGACTCCGAATCCTGTTTCAGCTCAAGGAACTCCCGAGCCAATCTCTCCCTCTCATCCCGCGGAATATAGCGAGTGTTGAACATCTCTCTGAACTGATCCCATGAAACCGCAGCCCTCTGCGCATCGGAATATGACCCTGTGGTCAATCTCCACCAATCCTTCGCCCCGAGCCTCAACAGGTTCAAAGCACACCTCACCCACTGGTCAGCAGGGCATAAACACATGAGGAAACACCCTTCCACGTCTGATAACCATCTCATAGCAACAATCAGGTTCTGAACTCCATCGAAGGTGGGAGGCTTCGTATAATAGAAGTCCCAATACTGAAAATCCCGACTAGCTCCTCCCCTTACAGCCGCTGTAGCCGCCGCGGCAGCCGTCTCTGCGAGAGCCGCATAGCGCTCATCAAAATACTCAACCATGGCGGTCTTGATCGACCCAAACAATTCCGGCAACTCAGCCCGGAACAATGCAGCAACCTCATCACGCAGGATCTCGCGAATCCTCGCATCCAACTCGCTTGTGCTCATCTGATCGATAACCTCAGACGGCACCGATCCACCCGGAACTCTCTCTCCATCTCCCGATCCTGATCCGGATCCACTCTCATCATGCCTCGGAATCTCCATACTGAAAGACACCATACCAAATCTCAGACACTTCCCACAATCCTGGGATCCAACTCTCGCAACCCAACCCTAGAGATCATGGTTTCCCTGATACGCGTATGGGTCCTGTGCTTTCAGTAGTACGGGCCGATACTACCTTCCACACCTACCCATATTTGTATGAAGTACTACCATAATACCCTAGAGAAACATGCATAACAACGCTCAACCCCTCACCACTAGAGGAACACTGAGAATCTCCCATAAGGGACCCTAGGCTACAGGCATCACAAATCAGGCAACATTATCATGAATTCCTGAAGATCCCTAGCCTAACTCTAGCATGCTGTTCTATCAAAGCTCCATAAAACAAATATCACGTATGGTATCTTGGGGTTACTTACTGGCTCCGGCTGATCGTACCTCCGCGTCCTCCTTTTACTTAATTTGAAAACCATTTTAATTTTTTTTTCTTTTTAAAATCCTCCTCGATTTGAGACTGGAGTCACACGAATGTTCCTCCAATTCACTCAAACCAAGGCTCTGATACCAACTTGTAACGACCAAAATTTCAAAACAATTAAAACTTTTCAAAAACCACCCATTTTAATAACGTTGTTACAAAAAGGTTTTCAATACATTATTTAACAGAGTATTTTCCCAGGTTCATATCATAAAACACCAACGCGAGGAACGGTACGATCACGCCTTTGCCTTGCCACAGACTCCTGAGAACCTGAAAACATAAAACCACAACTGTAAGCCCGAAAGCTTAGTGAGATACCCCCAATATACCAACCACATATACGCCCTTCCAGGCCACGACCTTCTGGTCTAAAACATATTGCCTTCCGGCCCATAACGCAATGCCTTCCGGCCCATATCATATTGCCTTCCGGCCTATAACATATTGCCTTCCGGCCCATAACATATTGCCTTCCGGCCCACAGCATAAAAAGCATACATATCATAACAGAACATAGAACGACCCTGCATACCGGGTCACACCCCAGGTCTAGCAATCATACGCATAACACATAATCATATAACAGTTCACAGTCAACAATCGATCAACAGATCACATAACATAGCATTACTCTAATCAAGATACCGACCTAGCCGGTCACTAGCATAACATCACCCTACGAATCAGTCAACATACTAAATGCATACATACGCCTTTCCAGGCCATGACCTTCCGGTCCACATAGCAATGCCTTCCGGCCCACAACATGTAATGCCTTCCGGCCCGCAACATATAACGCCTTCCGGCCCATATCATAACAACTGACAACTACCCGGATTTCCATCCGATAAAAAGGTTGGCCTTGGTGCCATAAACCCTAGCGATATAGTGAGGATAACTCACCTCGAAACTGTCGACTGAACAGATAGCTCAAGCTGCTCCGATCACTGACACGATCTCCACCTCTGGACAGCCACCAATGCACTAAACTCAAACAATAAACAACAATTACCAAAATACCCCTGGAAACCACTGGTCAACCCTTGGTCAAAGACAAGGTCAAAGTCAACCCCTGACTGACCCTACTCGCCGAGTCAACCCGATGACTCGCCGAGTCCCCATACTCAGAACTTCACTCAATCCGCGATCTAACTCACCGAGTCACCCCGAGACTCGCCGAGTTCAACAACTCTGAGTCCACTCGCCCTCAACTCACCGAGTCATCCCTTGACTCACCGATTCTCGACTCAACCAGAGAATATCGGGACTCTTCGACAAGACTCGCCGAGTCTATGGCTATCTTCAACCTACTCGCCGAGTTGTTCATACAACTCGCCGAGTTCCAAGCCATCTTCATCCAACTCGCCGAGTTGTTCTTCCAACTCGTCGAGTCCCAGCTCATCTTCAAGCAACTCGTCGAGTTCACCCATGTGACTCGCCGAGTACCACCGATCTGAATCCATACAGAAGCATTCCAGACCATGCAATTGATCCAAAACATAGATCCAGCCTCCTACAACTCACCCATCACGTAAAGTGGCAAACTTTACGTGAATCCACAGAGATCTAGGCCATTTGCACATTGGGCTAGGGTTTGGGACATGCAAGCTTCACTAAACACTCCAACATAGGAACTTTCATGCTCTCTGATTCTTCTCTACTCCAGATCTGAGGTAGCAACCTCAGATCTACCCTCTAGACTTCCAATTACATCCATAGGCAAGATCCCACAAACCCCAAAATGAAGAAACAACATACAATCAGTCCAAGAATGAGATATTACCTCCAATGGACGCCCAATATGTAATGAAACTCGAATCCAAGTCAAGCCCCTTGCTCCAAGCCTTCAATCTCCCAAGTTCCTTCAATGATTACTTCTCCAAGCTTCAATCCACTCAACAATGGTGCCTCTTCGCGATTTAGGGTTTTCTGGGTCTCAAGGGGCGATAAAGAGGCTGGGAGGAAAACATAATGTTCTTTATATAGGGCTCAACCCCGGGAATTTGGGTTTTCTCCACTCAGCGCCTACTCGCCGAGTCCATCTTACCGACTCGCCGAGTCGGCTACTTCACACGCGACCCAGTCGCGACTCTACTCGCCGAGTCCAACCATGGACTCGTCGAGTCACTCTTCCACAACTTACTCTTTTAGCCCTTCAACTATACTTTTGATATTTCGGGATGTTACAATTTCGGGTTATCACAGTTAGCGCCTATTGTTGAGTGAACCTTGGTGACTATGGAGTTAGCGCCTGATAGCTATGGATTTAGTACCCGATAGATAAACTTTGGCAGCAATGGACTTCGTGTCGATTCCTTAGGTAAATCCTTAGGAACGAATGGATAAAGGATAGTTGATTTTTAGGGTAAAACCTTAAGAAATAAAGAGGATAATAGGGATGGGTATTTGGGTGGATTGTTTGATAATTGAATATAATAAATGTATTATTGTGGGTGGAAAACCCTATATGCTCACCAGGCTCCCAAGCCTGACCCACTCAATTTTCTTTGCATTACAGGTAATGACACAAGGGTATAAGTTGATGGACTTGACGAGAGATTTTGGATTATAGATCAGTAGTTATAAATAGTTGTTGTAAGGTATATTTTATATTGTTTATGCTTTTGGTCTGTATCGGAACATGACATCCCAAGGTTTTATTATTAAATAAAATACATTCTCTTTGAGAAATGTTTTGATAAGTTATTATCATATCTTGTTTTGGGAACAAATTCCGCAACCGTTTTCTTTAAACGATTACTCTGATTTATGAAACAAAGCATAAACAAATTGGTCTTTTCTGGCCGTGAAATTGGGGATGTCACAATTGGTATCAGAGCATTAGTTTAAGCGAACTAGGAATTTGTAGGATTTCTAGACATAAACTTAGAATGCTAAGCAATGATTATGAGATGAGTGTCTACCATATCTTAGACACGAGTACTAGCTTATTTAGGAATGATGCCTAAAATGCTTTTATGTGCTAAATTTTATATGTTGCCATATATGATATTGTTTGTTTAGATCTATGGTCTGTTGCAGACCGGATCTGGGAACCTTATGTGTTTAGGATTCTAAGCGTATGACTACGAAATTAGAACTAGCATGTAAACGTTTCGGAGTGATAAGGAGATTTATACGTCTATCGTAAATAAAGCTTTCTTATCTTAAATTCTCGCCCGGTACACCGAACGTCTGCTTTGGTGTATAGAACGTTATGGTGAAGAATCATAGAGAATTGAGTAAATGGAGGAAATGAAAGGCTTATGATAGTGAATGACACCTATCAGAAGATATTGTAAGAGTGGTATCTTGCCTTTAGAGTATGTCTGATAAAATAACGGAACATCTAGAGGAGTACGGTACGTCTGAAGTACACCTTCGATTAGCAGGATGATGGAAAAGTTGGTGTAATTCTTGAAGTTGTCCCATCGTCTAGAATTTCCATCACCAGCCGAGTTGAAGTAGAATTGATGAGTGATGATACGCATGGAAGAAGTCCTAGTAGAGTCTAGGAAAATTTATATGATTAATTGGACACATTCGTATGTGTTAAACTATTTTGTGATTTTAGGACTTGGGGACTGCGAGACAATACTTGGGACAAGTATGAGTAGGTGTGAATAGTAGTAGAGATCTATACTACTGGAAGCACAGGACTCACGCTTGGATTAGGGATAGTCACAAGGTTACCAAGAAGCTTGTAATTGGTCTCGTTTTATTCAAGTATGTCGTTACCATTGTTTCGGTAATGACTAATGAGATGATTGTTATTGCGACCCTAGTGGTCATATCAAATTAAGTCCGACTACAATGAGTTTGTTACGTGGTTTATAGAACCAAGTTCGAGGTAGCATCTGACTCAAGTCAGAAGATTGAAATCAATGCGATCGATGGCATCGCGCTCACTGTTAAGGAAGCTTGTAGCTAGAAATGCTACATGTAAAAATGTGATTATATCACATTAGAATATGAAAGAAGGTATATTCCATTATGGAATTTAACTCTAAGAGACTTGAGTCTAAGCATTGCATTATACGATGAGAGGTCATTAAAACATGACCCATCGATCTGTTACAATAGATTAAGGAAAGTATTTATCCTAAGAAGAAGAAGGAGTCCTCAATAAGGATTTAATTTGTAACTCGAAGATTATGAATGAAAGTCCAACATAGTATAGAGAGCAGATGCAAGATTGAGCATCGCCGACGGTCAAGAAGTCCAAGAGTTAGATACTCATTCGAAGAAAGATAGAAGTTATGGTTATTACCTAGGATGAAGAGATAGCGTATGGAATCATTATAAAAGTCCTATTTCGTTGATGATTCTGGGACGTAATCATCCTAAGGGGGAGATAATTGTAACGCCCATAGATCAGGGCTAATCAATTTAGAGACGATAAGCGTCAAAAATAACTTTTTGATGAAAGACTATTTAGAAGGACTACTCTTAACTAAGTTGTAATATATGTTACAAGGATTTCGTATATATAAAGATCGCCGAAATCTGAGTTATAACGAAGAAGTTATGACCTATCGAAGTTTCGCGACAGAACCGAAACGACGCCGAATGACGTAAAATACGAATTTAAGATAGAATTATATCTAGCCTTAGTAATCTAAACAAAAGTTGAAGAGTTTGTTAAACCAAGAGTGTGCATAAAAAGAACGCCCAAATCTGACTTCGTATGAGGAAGTTATGATTTTCCGAAGTTTCGACTTAGCGGTATGCAGCCCGAATACTCGAATATGAGATCGAGTGATTTTTAGCCGAAACAATGTAAACGAGAGTCGAAGATCTCATCGATAGTTGTCCAACAATAAAAAGATAGGCGAAAACGGACATCGGATGAAGAAGTTATGAATTTATAACGGAGTTTTCCTGTCCCGGCCTACTAAAAAAAATATATAAGTAATATATTTATAATATATTAAAAATAAAGTCAAAATTAGCCAACGGAGTCTAAACAAGAGCTGTAGATCGTAATCTCACCTACGCGTCGATATAAAGAACGTCAAAAACGGAGTTCGTATGCGAAAGTTATGAATTTCTGAAGTTCGGGACGCGAACCCAAAAGTTATGTCAGAGACCACGATGTGGCAACAGTGCCACGACGTGGCATGACTTCTGACGCATTATGGAGCCTGACAGAGCATGTGGACGATGACGCATGTAGTGACGACCAAGCCCACGACGTGGAAAAAGGTGCCACGACGTGGCAAGGGAAAATTTTGCCCTATGAATAGATTTGAAGGGCCAGCCATTTAGGGTTGCTATTTTCTCTCCTCTCTCTCCCGTTCTGACTCTATTTACGTGCAAAGAAGTACCCCCGAAGCCCCGGTATCATCCCGAGACCCGAAGCAAGTCCCGAAGCCCGAAGATCCTGAGAAGAGAAGAGTTTCCGAGCCGAAGCTCTATCCGCGAGAAACCCGGTGTGTGAAGATCTTCCAGATCTATCAAAGAATACTACTTCTACAAGCCGTAGTGCTGTCTGATCATCTTCTAATCAAGTGAGTGTATAGTCACTTTCATCTTACACATATTTATGAAGTATTTTATAAAATACGTGCTATGTGTATAATATAAAGTTGTTTATACGTGTGAGTGTGTAGTTACTTTCTTCTAACACATAGATATGAAGTATTTGCAATGAAATATGTGTTATGTGTTTATATATTGTTTGTTTATTTGAGATGGATGTTGGATGAATGTTATATACATGTTTGTATATGATTTGAACTATATATGTAATTTATATCTACAAATATGTTGGGTAGAACATGGGTAGATGGAATAGTTGGTATGTGATGAGAGATGGTATGAGTAAACCTTGGTGACTATGGAGTTAGCGCCTGTTAAAGTAAACATTGGCGACTATGGAGTTAGCGCTTATTGTATAAACCTTGGTGACTACGGAGTTAGCTCCTACTGTTAAAGTAAACCTTGACGACTATAGAGTTAGCGCTTATTGTATAAACCTTGGTGACTATGGAGTTAGCGCCTACCGTTAAGTAAACCTTGGTGACTATGGAGTTAGCACCTATTGTATAAACCTTGGTGACTATGGAGTTAGCACTTATTGTTAAGTAAACCTTGGTGACTATGGAGTTAGCGCCTATTGTTGAGTGAACCTTGGTGACTATGGAGTTAGCGCCTGATAGCTATGGATTTAGTACCTGATAGATAAACTTTGGCAGCAATGGACTTCGTTCCGATTCCTTAGGTAAATTCTTAGGAACGAATGGATAAAGGATAGTTGATTTTTAGGGTAAAACCTTAAGAAATAAAGAGGATAATGGGGATGGGTATTTAGGTTGATTGTTTGATAATTGAATATAATAAATGTATTATTGTGGGTTGAAAACCCTATATGCTCACCAGGCTTCCAGGTCTGGCTCACTCAGTTTTCTTTGCATTATAGGTAATGGCACAAGGGTATAAGTTGATGGACTTGGCAAGAGATTTTGGATTATAGATCAGTAGTTATAAATAACTGTTGTAAGGTCTATTTTATATTGCTTATGCTTTTGTTCTGTATCGGAACATGACATCCCAAGGTTTTATTATTGAATAAAATACATTCTCTTTGAGAAATCTTTTGATAAGTTATTATCATATCTTGTTTTGGGAACAAATTCCGGAACCGTTTTCTGTAAACGATTACTTTGATTTATGAAACAAAGCATAAACAAATCGGTCTTTTCTGGCCGTGAAATTAGGGATGTCACAATGGTGGTGTTGGTGGCGAGTGGTGGTTGTTGGTGGTGGGTGGTGGGGGTAGTTAGTGATGAATGGTGGTGGTGGGTAGTGGTTAGTGGTGGTGGCGGGTGTTGGTGATGGGTGGTAGGTAGTGGTTGTGGGTGGTGGTGGCAGGCGGTGGTGATGGGTGGTGGTGGCAAGTGGTGGTGGTTGGATAGTGATGGAAGTGGGTGGTGATGGTGGTGGGTGGTGGCGGGTCGTGGTTGGTGGTGGTGGTGGGTGGTGGTGGGTAGTGATGGGTGGTGGTTGGTGGTGGTGGTTAGTGATGGGTGGTGGCGGCAGGTGGTGATGGTGGGTGGTGAGTGGTGTTAGTTATTGGTTTTTTAATTGTTTGTAACTATTTTTTGATTTATATGAATATTATTTTATAATTTGAATTAAAAAATTTGTGTGGTCCAAATTTTTTCTCAAATGTTCTCGCGATAAAAATATTCTCGATTGAACGCTCCCCTATATATATATATATATATATATATATATATATATATATATATATATATATATATATATATATATATATATATATATATATATATATATATAGAGAGAGAGAGAGAGAGAGAGAGAGAGAGAGAGAGGTGGGTTCAATTGAGAAAATAAAAAAGGTTGAAAATGGGGGAATTATTCTCAGCCACTCATTTAATCTAAGCATAAAAAGACACGGTGGCAAACTTGTAAATATGTTAATAACCTTCAATGTCAAATACATAACTATAGAGAATTCGATAACAGTTCGTTCATCCTCAATATTTCTCCTCCAACCTTCAACTATCATCCAGATTTCTTCAACTAAAACATCATCAATGCCATCCAGTGTTAATCAATCATCAATATTCGTAAATGGGAGGTTGGCCGTTCAAGACAAAAAAATTCATCAATTTTATCGATTTGTTAAAGTTCATAATGGATTTGGAACTGGAATTTCCCAGATTCGCAAACGAAATCAGTTGGAATCGGAATTTCTTCGTTGTTCATGAAATTGGAATCGGAGTTCTTGACTCGCAGTCACGGTCGACATTGAAGGACTCAGAATCGCTACTCACAGGTTCCCAATCGGATTTTCGGAAATCAAAATCAAAATGAGAAATCAATCAGACATAGGTGTCGCATCTGATGTCAAAATCGAAAGTATATGATGATTTGGAATTGATAACTTGATGTTTTTAACATTTTTAAAATAATTAACTTGTATGCACTCCAACTGTTTGATAAAATGCATAAAGTAAATTACCACGTTATATTCATATATGAATATGTTTTCTCACCTGAATCAATATATGATTATTAAAAGAAAAAAACGAATATGCAAGTTTGTATGTTATTCATATGTGAATAACATAAAAAAATTATATATATATATATATATATATATATATATATATATATATATATATTTGTGAAAACACATTGTAATATTCATATGTGAATATACTGTGTAATATTCATAAGTGTATATATCATCTAATATTCACAAGTGAATATACTATGTAATATTCACATGTGATATACCATGTAATACTATGTAATATTAAGATATGAAAATATTATCTAATATTCATAAGTGAATATACCATCTAATATTCACAAGTGAATATACTATGTAATATTCACAAGTGAATGAATCGTCTAATATTTAAATATAAATATACTATGTTTAGTATATGCTATATTCATATATGAATGATACTTAAAATGTAAAAAAAAATAATTAGTGATAGTTTTTATTCATAAGTGAATAACGAATGTACTATAGTAAAAATCTGATTCATTTTTATTCACTTATGAATAACGATAACTGAAAATATAAAAAAAAATATATTTTATTTTAAAACTATATTAATATGGATGTCTATTTGTATAGAATAAAAAAATCATGAATTCTGGTATATTTAAAATAATTTTTCGATAAAAATAGCTTCTTAAAAATTAAAAAAACGAAAAAAAACTATGTTTTTGTATATATTAAGGTAATACTTAGCATAGTTTATGGAAATATGTTTTGTTGCAAAACACATGTCTATTCCTTTCCCATTTTCACTGGTACGACTGAGACTTTTGTGGCAAAAATAAATGAGTGGCTGAGATTGATTCCCCCATTCTCAACCCTTTTTTTCTCAATTGAACTCTCCCATATATATATATATATATATATATATATATATATATATATATATATATATATATATATATATATATATATATATATATATATATAGTAAATTATTGAAATCGTCCCTGTGGTTTGGTCAAAATTGCACATTTGGTCCCTAACTTTTTTTTGCACTCTGATCATCCCTTTGGTTTGATTTTGTTGTGTTTTTCGTCCCTGTGGTTTGATTTTGTTGCATTTTTCGTCCCTTACATATATAAAGTTAGGGACCAAACATGCAATTTTTACCAAACCATAGGAACGAAAAACGCAACAAAATCAAACAACAGGGACGATTTCAGTAATTTACTCATATATATATATATATATATATATATATATATATATATATATATATATATATATATATATATATATATATATATATATTTAGGGAGTGGTTCAAATGAGAACCAAAAAAGGTTAAGAACCCTAAGAACCATTTTTGTAAATGTTTTCATTAAGGGTTTAGGGTTAAGAACCCTAAACCCAAAACCCTAAACCATAAATCATAAACCATAAACCCTAAACCCTTTATAAACATCTAAAAATTAGAGGTTCTTAGGGTTTTTAACCTTTTTTGGTTCTCATTTGAACCTTTATATATATATATATATATATATATATATATATATATATATATATATATATATATATATATATATATATATATATATATATATATATATTGTAAGTCTATTTTACATCAGATCCACTATTCCGTGTGATGAAAGAAAATGTTATCCATGGAAAATTTTAAAAACAAAACTACCATCATACTTATAAGCTTGCAAAATACGACTTTGTGACCTCCCAAATGTATTATGTCCATAAATAAGCCTTAGTAAATGGAAAACAATGGAAAAGAATTCATCACAAACGAAATTATATATATATATATATATATATATATATATATATATATATATATACTAGTTGTGAGACCCGTATAATATACGGGTTGATTAAAACAAAATGTTAAGTACGAACGATTAAATACAAATTTTATTTGAATTTGAAATTGAAATAAGTGAAAATCGTGAGAAAAATAATGGTTTAAACTGTAAATTTATTTGGAATTAAATTTGAAATTTAAAATTTAAAATTTAAAATTTGATAGTCATTATTATGGTAGGTTTAATTTATGGAAATTAATTAATGATATATTGAAAATGAAAATTAAAATAATGATAACTGGAAAATAAATATATTTTAAATTATTACAAAATGACATGTGGCTAATCTTATGAAAGAATGACACGTGACAAAGTTATTTTGATTTTGATTTGTTAAAATAGAGATATATATAGTAAAGAAATGAAAGTCATGAATAGTAAAGTTACTAATTTTTTTGGCAGTTTTTGTTCTTTAATTATGGAGCTGTTTACTTCCCGATCATTACACCACCGCTCACTTTTATCTTGCATTATCGATCCACCTTCTTCCTTTCATATTTGCTACTCCAAGTTCCATCCAAACACAGTTCCCTTCGTATCCTTCAAGCCGATATTTCTTAAGCGCTTCTAGTCAGAGATATAGGGAAACGACAGTAACCAAAATCTCCGCCCTACATCTATGCAAGTGACAAACGAGCAACACCAGAGGAGAGTAATAGCGAACCCCAAAATTCGAAATCGGAATCCAAAAAGGAACAGAAACCCAACAAAATTCAGCGTCTGTTCTTCAGATTTTCCTAAAATTTCCCCACAAATCAGGTATGTAATTATTAAGGATTTGTAATTACATCAAAAACCCATACATGCCTACTATCGGCTGGTATTGACCATAATATACATTGCTCTTTTTTAACCCTCATTTGTGTCTGGGCGTTTCCCTCAGATTCTTCTACATGTTTGTGTTTTATGTACTTTTAGTATCTCTTCTTCATTGTTTTCGTCTTTTACGTTGGAAGATAAAGGAGGATATCATAAACATTGGCATCGCTTGTGATGGAATTGAAAAAATTATGAATTGCACACCCACTGTTTGTTAATATGTCTCAGTGAACTTTAGTTAGTTGATTCCAAAATTGGTTCTTTCCATTTTAACGACTCACTTTCAATTTGGAGAAATCAATTGAAGTTCCCACTTTAAGTCCTAAGTTTCAAGATTTTGGCACAATCAATCATCATACTTTCAATTTATTCCATTCAATTTATTTGTATGTGTTTGTTGTACCCCAAGTAAAAGCAATTCATCACCAGAATTGGACTTCTATTATGTACATATTGTTGAATGTTTGATCATATATGGTTATTTTTTGTTTGGTATGACACCTACAATAAGGCTTTTTTCTAATTTCTTTAGTTTTAACTTATCTATTACCATAATGTAGTTGAAGTTAAACAACCTGGAGAAGATATAAATGAACTTACTAATTGAACCAAAAAATACCTAAAAACCTCTATGGGAAAAAAGAGTGTTGTGCGTATGAAACTGTTGTATTATGGTAGAACTTTTGTAGTCATAAGTAGAAGAACACTACACATACTTCAACTATAAAACATGACAGTTTCGGGATAAAAAAACTGGTACATGTAAATATAAGAGTTTTTTAGGTGATGTTGCTACTATATCCAAGGTTTCTTTTTGACCAAATTAGCCAATTAATCACTAATATTTGCTTCCTTTTTTGGAGGTTGTATGTTCTTTGTTAAGGAAGAAAGAAGAAGATTTGTGATTGTTGAACAACTCTTGCATTGATGAAATTCCACTTTCCAGACGCATTCTAATATTGTTTTGTTAGTTTTAAGCTATTGGTGTAAATATAACAAAGTAATTAAAATTTTATAAAAGCACTTAAGGGGAAAAGAGTATATCATAACCTAACTTCATTTCAAATTAATTTTCAGTATTTGAAACCCATTTTTTAGTGTTAATTTTTAAAAAATAGCAATGTCATTTATTTGTTTGTTATTGCATCATATCTTTATTTATTCAAACTATACATACCAACTTTCCCTTCTTTTGGTAGGGATGAGTTGCTTTCTTTTTTTATATTTGTATATATTATATAATAGTTAACTATAACAATGGTCATTTATGTCTCAATTTACTGTCACCACTGGGACCATTGGACCATTTTCTGTAACGGTTTGGTAAAACAAAGAACACATGAACCATTTTTATTGATGCATGACACAATCAAAGAAAAATAGATCCCTCAAAGAAAAATAGATCCCTTCCCAACCCATGCAAAGCATGTGTACCTTCTCTAGTTTGTATTAAAGAATCATTATTGTTTAGAGTTGGTAAAAAAAATTAGATATTTGTAAATATAATATG
This sequence comes from Lactuca sativa, assembly GCF_002870075.4. Taxonomy (NCBI): domain Eukaryota; kingdom Viridiplantae; phylum Streptophyta; class Magnoliopsida; order Asterales; family Asteraceae; genus Lactuca; species Lactuca sativa. The sequence continues at coordinate 130,802,114 of NC_056628.2, forward strand.
CGAAATTACATACTTTTTCATAGTAAACAGCTAAAATAATTAAAATCAATGTCGATAATTTTTTTTTTTGGTAGATGATCGTGATTTTTAGTATATGCCCAGTTACAAAGATTATGACAATTTTGGTAATTTCATATGGTTATTTTATAATAAATAATGAAAATTTGTTTATTATAATTATCTTATCTACTCTAGTTATCTATTCTAGTAAATAAATGTTTTTTTTGCCACTTGTTATACTATCATTCAATTTGTTAAATGTTATTTTATGATTATTTTGAATTAACTTTTATTTCAAATGTTATTTTATGACTTTTTTATTTTATTAATTTCACATAGTATTTAAATGCAATAAAAAATACATATTAATTTCCTTAATAAACTTTCATTTTAATTTCAAAATTACTAAATTAATATTTTATTAATTTAATTTATTTATTTATCTAAATTATTTGTTTAAATTTATTGAATAAAACACTTTAATTTTTATAATTTAATATTTTTTCTCATTTTTCTTATAAATTCAATTTCTCAAATGTTTAAAATTTTATATTTTTTTTTAAATAAACTCATATAATATATGGATGACATAACTAATTTTCTTAACAAATTACAAATTATTGCACATGGAGAACAATTATACTAATTAACATGTTAGGTTACATTATACATATCGAGTATTGAAGGCTTTAGTACCTTTCCATGTCTTATAATTTCCTTGGACTTTCACAACTTTGTTTTGCGGATGACAGCTACTAATTTCTTTTTGTCTTTTCATTGTACAATATTAACAACAACACCAAGGAAACAATAATTACTTTTTGTATGACAACTATTACCATCTTAAAATTTCCGGATGTACGAACAGAACAAAAAATGACTTAGCTTCTCCAACACATAATCTCCATGCATGTATCCAAAATGGTTGTCCTTTCCAAATTTATCAGTTTATTTAATTGATTATATAATTGTCCCTCGGTTAAATATCAAAAATTACATTTAGTTTTTATTTTTAAAATTAATTCGGACTGTCTTTACGTTTTCATTTCTTTACACGCTTAGTCTCTATCGCCTTTATCCGTTAATTGTTTCCGTTTAAGTGCCCCAAAAACAAGGTTAGTCCATCGTTTTTTTTAAATTTATCATTTTAGTCTCCCGTTTCTTTTTAAAAGACTATATTGCCATTTTTATTTTTTATTTATTTATTTATAATTTATCAATTAAATTAAATTAATTATAAATTTTAAAAAATTATATCATTTTCATCTCTCTCTCTCTCTCTCTCTCTCTCTCTCTCTCTCTCCATTCCATGTCATCTTTCTCAATTCGCGCAACTATCTCATGTCATACTCGACAACCATCTCCTTTTACCGTCGGCCGGATGATATGACTGGTTGAAGAAAACATTTCTTAAAAGATTTCGTTTATGGGAAAAACGATTCACTTATTTTTATCCAAAAAAAGAACCTTTCAAAGGAAGGTTGTTTGAAAAAGGACTGAAAATGTCAGGTGCGATAAAATGAATTTTTGAAAGAATGATTTAATTAAAATCCATTTAAGAACACACAATGTTATTAGGAAATCTTCAGAAAAGTCCCAATATTTATAGAAAAGTTATATTTTAGTCCTAAGATTTTTTTTTGAACGAAAAAATCCTGAAAACCGGCAAAAATTTGCAGTTTGACCATTTTTGACCGGTTGAAACCGGTACCAAATTAATTTGGGACTATTTCGTAAACCAATAAAAAATATTGGGACTTTTCTGTAAACAAAAAATGTTGAGACTTTTCTACAAACAGAACACTTATTATTATTATTATTATTATTATTATTATTATTATTATTATTATTATTAAAAATATAAATAAGAATACTATTTTTTGAACTTGTTATTATTAATATTGTTACTAATACATATAAATGCATTTAATGAAAAACTAATATTAATGACATTGTTTAAGGGTGGATGTGGAGGAGATGGTGATGCTTTTAGTATTGAAATCGTGAATGTCTACTTGTATATTTTTACTTTGTATATGGTCATTTCATATTTGTTATTATTGTTTTCAATTCAGAATATTAATACTTAACAATTTGAAAGAAGTTGCATATTAATAGTTTAAGGTAGTAGAGTTTCTCACTTTGTATATAAAATTGTTTAAGGTTGAAGAATTATTTTTCAAATCCAACAAATCCACTACAAATATCTGTATAGGTAACCCATATCAAAATTCAAAAGTATTAATTATAATATTTTGTTTAATAAAAAGTATTAATCAAAATTCAAAAGTATTAATCAAAATTCAAAAGTACTAATCCAAAAAACATGTCCTATAACTTTTTATTAAACAAGATATTGTAATTAATATTTTTGAATTTTGATATGGGCTACCTATGTAGATGTTTGTAGTGGATCTGTTGGATTTGCAAAATAATCCTTCTACTTTAATCATTTTTATATACAAAGTGATAAATCTTCTAGCTTAAACTATTTATAAATAATTTTACAAATACGCAACTTTCTTTTAAATTGTTAAGTATTATTATTCTGAATTGAAAACAATAACAACAAATGTGAAATGACCATATACAAAGTAAAAATATACAAACAAACGTTCATGATTTCAATGTTAAAAACATCAACATCTCCTCCACCTCCACCCTTAAACAATGTCATTAATATTATTTTTTTCATTTAAATACATTTATATGTATTACTAACAATATTAATAATAACAAGTTCAAAAAAAAGTATTCTTATATATATTTTTAATAATAATAATAATAATAATAATAATAATAATAATAATAATAATAATAATAAGAGTTTTGTTTGTAGAAAAGTCCTAATATTTTTGTTTACAGAAAAGTCCTAATATTTTTTGTTTACAGAAAAGTCCAAATATTTCGGATTAGTTTACGAAATAGTCCTAAATTAATTTGGTACCGGTTTCAACCGGTCAAAAAGGGTCAAACTGCAATTTTTTGCCGGTTTTCGGGACTTTTTCGTTCAAAAAAAAAATCTTGGGACTAAAGTGTAACTTTTCCGTAAATATTGGGACTTTTCTGAAGATTTCCCCAATGTTATTCACAACATTTAAGAAGTTATGACTGCAGGATCATTTATTGCAACAGCGGTTTGGCTCAGGTGACTACGGTAGTAAGGATTATGAATGTTATAGCTGAAATAACACTTGATCAAGAAGATTAGAAATAAAAAAATAAAAGACCCAAAGAATATATTGATCATATGTGATTGCGGTATATTAGGAAGCAAATATGAGAAATATATCATTCTAGAACCATAGTGAAGAGAGTGCTTTAAGAGTTTGTTTGTCTGTGTGTTTTTTTTTTTTGAAAAGAAAAGAAGCAACTCCTTCACTCTTGAGATCAAATGTGGTCTGCGGTAGCTATCAATTCAAGAAGAATTGCGGGTCTGGATTCATCATTCCTAACATTTCTAGAAAACTATTTAATTTCGTAGCATCAAGTGCTTTAGTGAAAACATTAGCTATTTCTTCGTGAGTGGGCATAAAATTGAGTTCAACGTTACCTTTGAGGATGTCATCTTTGATTAAGTGGTACCGTTGTTCGATGTGCTTCGTCATAGAGTGGTGAATAGGATTATGAGAAATTGCTATAACACTCTCTGAATCACAGTAAATCGGCATCCGCAGCATTCTGTAACCGTAGTCCATGATTTGATTCTTCATCCAAAGAACTTGAGAACAATAGCTGGCAGCGGCCACATATTCTACATCTGCGGTAGACAGCGAAACACAATTATGCTTCCTTGAAGACCAACTGACTAGTCTTCCTCTTAAGAGTTGGCATCCACCCGAAGTACTTTACGATCTAATCTTTATCCTGCATGATCCTCATCTATGAATACTTGAAGGCTGAAGTCATTTCCTGCAGAGTACTAGAGGCCTAATGCTTTACTTCCCTTTAGATATCTGAAGATTTTATTGACTGCGGTCAAATGGGATACGTTAGGTTCAGTTTGGTACCGAGCACATAATCCGGTTGCAAATACAATATCTCGTCGACTTTCAGTGAGGTACATCAATGACCCAATCATTCCTCGATAGGTTTTGTGGTCAACTGACTCTCCAGTAGGGTCAATAAAATCTTGTGTCCAAAGGCCATCGGGACCTTGGCTGAGGAGCAATTTTTCATTGAAAATTTCTTTAATAACTCAGAGGTATACTTTTCTTGATGAATGGATATCCCTTGAGGGACTTGTTTCACTTGAAGTCCTAGAAAGAAGTTGATCTCTCTATTCATGCTCATTTAAAATTTACTTGTCATGAGCTTTGCAAAATCATTCACCATACCCTAATCTGTTGATCCGAATATGATGTCATCCACATATATTTGAACGAGTATCGAGTGATTACCATTTTCCCTTCGAAATAACGTGGGATCAATCACACCTCTTTTGTATCCAAACATGACTAGAAACTTTGAAAGAGTCTCATACGATGCCCTCGGTGCTTACTTCAGACTGTGTACTGCTTTCTCTAGCTTGTAGCAATGGTTTGTAATTTCTATACTCTCAAAGCCTAAAGGTTGTTGCAGGTAAACTTCTTCCTTCATTTCTCCATTGAGAAAGGCACTTTTTACATTCATTTGATGTGCTTTGATGTTCTTATGTTCCACATACGCTAAAAAAATGTGTATTGCTTCCATTCTGGCTGTGGGGGCATATGTTTCATCGTAGTCAACGTCTTCAAGTTCATTGTACCCCTTAGCAACAAGCCGAGCTTTGTTTCTCACCACCGCACCAGACTCATCTAACTTGTTTTTATATACCCATCTTGTTCCGACTATTGTGTGACTTTTTGACTTAGGTACCAGTTTCCACACTTTATTCATCTTATACTCAAATAACTCCTCTTGCATTACGACGATTCAGTCGGGCTCCATGAGAGCTTCTTTTATGGTTCGAGGCTCAATTGAGGACATGAAAGCTGCATAGCGGAAGTGGTCAGTTAAATCACTAGAGGACTGAGTTTGAATACATGCGGATGGGTTTCCGATGATTTGACTCGATGGATGATCCTTCGTCCAAATGTGAAGATGAGGTTGTTGGTGATATGCGGCTGCGGTTGAGGGAATATCTTCAATGTCATAGGACTCTGCGGTTGGGGAAGGTAGTTCTCCCTCGTCTTGGGAGCAGCCCGTAGAAGCATCTTGGACTGTAGGAGTTTGAACTGTAGTTGTTGAAGGAGGTTTCCCCTAAATTAAGGATGGGAGTTCCCCTTGAACCGAAGATGGTTCCCTTTGAACCAATGACATCAGTTCTCCCTGGATTGATGAATGAGTGATAACCCTTGGATCTGATCTTGTGTCGATATTTTTAATTTCTTCATCTTCAGAATCCTAAGAGACATTTGATTGGATATTGACTTTGCGGGTAGAAACCGGAGATGTATTTTCTGGTACTGGAAACTCGATGGTTGTCACTGCTACCGGAGTTGAACTTTCCCCCTAAATCGGCGAGGTGGAAGTATTCAGTGACAAATGTTCCGACAAGGTTGGACCAAATACCTTAGCATGTTGTTGGGCTACCAGAGACACCAGGATTTCAGAGAGATGAGCTGTCTCTGTGGGATCAAATAAATCATCATAGTTTATTTCAACTATATTCAACAGACTCGAAGAGGATGGGATATCACTTTCAGGGATAAATATTGTTTCAGTTGATGGAGCAGTTTAGCGGACATAATAGTCATAAAATTTGACATTGAAGCTTTCGACTATCAATATTGTACGTCTAATGAGAACCATGTAGGCCACTTTGTTGGTAGGGTAGCGAAGAAAAATACCTTCATCTGATTTGGGTGCAAATTTGTTAAAGTGATCCTTGTTGTTGATAACAAAACATCTGCATCCAAAAATGTGTAAGAATCTGACATTTTTTACGGAGTTTTGTTAAGACGTTTGCAAATGATTCTTTGGTTTTGAACAAAGAATGAAGTTGCCTCTGCTTCTGCCCTGAAGTAAAGAGGAAGGTTGGCAAAGTTCAACATTGATCTAGGTGCTTTGACCAATATGCGATTTCTTCGCTCTACTACTCTATTTTGTTGCGATGTGTTGGGAGCTGAGAAGTTGTGACTGATACCTTTGGAAACCAAGAAACTATTGAAGAGTTGATTAGTGACTTCGGTTCCATTGTCACTCCTTATCCTTCTAACTGGTAGTTTGATTTGGAGCTCTATTTATTTTATGAAGTTGATCATGATCTGTGGTGTGTCAAATTTGAGTCTCAAGAAGAATACCCAAGTGAAGCGAGTATAGTCATCAACTATGAACATGATGTATTTCTTGTGATGGAGACTAGCTATGGTAGATAGACCATAGAGATGAATATGAAGTAGGTATAAAGGTTCAACAATCGACGAATCAACAATCAGAGGATGACTTCCCTTGGTTTGTTTTCCATACTCACAAGCTGGGCACAACATATCGTTACTGTACTTCAAAATTGGGAGATCACGGACGAGTTCTTCGGTGACCAGGTTATTGATGTATTTGAATTTGAGATGAGCTAGCTTGCGGTGCCATAAGCAACTGACTTTGGATACTACTTTTGATAGAAAGCACAACTGCGGTTTCCCACTGATCAATGAGACATCCAAAGGATACATTGTCCCTTCGGCCTTAGATTTTATCAAGCAGATGTTTCTATAGTGTGTCATTATGTAACAATATTCACTATCAAATTTAACCCGATGACTGACTTTGCATAGGTGGCCCACACTGATCAAGTTATGCTTGAGGCTTTCCACATAAGCAACTCTTTGAATGGAGAAATTTCCCATGGTTAGTACACCATAACCCCTAATGATTCCATTTATATTATTTCCAAATGTGACGGGTCCACCATTATAGATTGGCCTGAAGTCGCGAAGGTATTCTAACCTTCCAGTCATGTGCAAGGAGCATGCACTATTAATTAACCACTCCTCTTCTTGTTCTTCCTTGCACATTGCCTGAAAAATTAATGGGTTAGTTTGGGCACCCAAACAAGTTTGGAGCCCAGGGAAACATGTGAAAGCTTTTTACTGGATGCATGCACGTGGTTCTTAGGAATAGATTTCGTGTCGGTTTTTAAACCAAGTCCTGGGTGTTTCACAACTTCTGGAATGTTACGAGGTTGGATTGGATGAGACGTTTTTAGCAGATAAAATCCAAAGGAAAGATTTTTCTCATTTATCCAGACACCGTGCTTGGTCAACAGTCTAGAGGGTGTGGTTGGAGTCTAGCGACTGGTCCGTGGGTGGGATTTTGCTACAGTGCCCTTGGGATTTGAAAAAGTTTTGGCATGTGAGCTACTCTTAGGTTGTCACCTTTTGATAGATTGATGTGTTTTTGAAGGTTTCGGAGTTGTTAAAATACATTTCCATTTTGGATTGTCTAAGGAATATTTTTGAAAAGACGTGACTTTCTTTTGGAATTTTGCAGGAGTTTTTGAAAAGGTTTTTGTACTGTATATTCCTCTTTTTTTGATCCTTTGAGTGCCGTATTTTTTGAAAGCTTTTTGGCAGTAGTGGGTTTTTCGAAGTTTTTTGATTTGAAACCTCAGTTTGTTTGAAAGTTTTGTTTTTGAAATCAGTATCGCGCATTTTACATCGGGGCCTGAGTTCTTCTTTGAAAGCCAATTTTGCTTGAGTCTTTGGAGAACCGCAATCAGAAATATTTAACTACGGTTTTTTGAAAACCTTTGAATGAGTTGAAAAACGAGGACTTGAGCCATCCGAACTAGAGAGTTCAGGACTCTGAGAACATTGGTTAAATTCAAAATTTTCAGTTAGTAATTCATGAAGAATGGGTTGAATGGTCACTAAGCTTTTGACTACGGTATGCGGTACAGATGATTGGACTACCGCAAAATATGTCAAGGATGGTTTTTTGTTTGGACATTTTATGGAAGGAAAGGGTGGATATTTAACAACTAACTCCGTTCCTTCCATAACAATTTATTAATCTACATCTGAAGATGACTGAGAATCAGGACAAGTTGTCTCAATGATGGGTAATTGATCAGAGGATTTAACAATAATTTCCTCAATAACACAATTGTTAATCGGTTCATGAAGTCTACCGAAATGACATCTTATGTCTTAGTGGAAGGTTTTGTCATTCACTGGATAATGAAACTCACGATCCCGAGGGACGTATGGACGTTCAGCATTGACTCGAGGAGTAGATTTCTCCGTAGTAGAGTACCCATTGGACCATCCCAAGTTGTAGGTGTTATCTACGCTCCCATTATTAACTAATAATTCGGTTTCATTAAAAATCTTTTCTATTAATTAATTCAAACGTACAATTTCTTTTTGGGCAAGATCCCTTTGATTTAAAGCAATATCTAACTGAGTTTCATTCAACATTCTAACATCCTTTTCTAACAACAAATCCTTTTCCAGCATGGCAACCTTAAGTCTCTTATCCTCAAGTCTTCCTCTCATGTGATATAGATCTTGGGTCGCTATATTCTTTTCATCTAATTCTTTGTTGTAGTATGAAAGGACGACACCACATGTGTCATTAAGTCTTTCTAAATATGGTTCACAAACATGAATGTTGAAATTATTAGAATGGATCATGATTTTTACCTGCTCGACGATGCTGAGGGTGCCATCTTTGGCCATATAACAGTAGTTCCTTTTCAAATTCGTCGATCTATTCTCTTCAGCAACTTCAACCATGCAGATCTTTCCTTTCCTCTTGTTGTTGTCGAACTCTTCATCTTCATCTTCGGATGACCACACTTGACGATCCATCTTCACTTGTGCAACATATGCTCTTGCATTTTCTTTTTCCTCCATTTTTAGGGCCATTCTAAGATCGAATGCCTTGTCCTTAATCAGATTTTCCTTGCGGTCTTTGGAAAAGTGATTCTCTTTATTACATTTGTGGCAGATGATGACATCATTATTCTCTTCAGTTGAGGTACCGTAGTCAGATGGTTTGTTGGACTACAGTCACTCTTTGGTGTGATGTGCATTTTATGGTTGAGATGGATGGTGAGGGTTTCAGGGATATCTTGAGTGGTTGTTTTGTGGATTGAAGTTGAGGTTAAAAGGTAGTTTTGTAAACTATTGATTTTTACGAAATGATGGTGGTGGTAGCCTGCTGAATTTTTGGTTAACCAAGGCGATGGCATTTTGAAATTCTTCTTCATCATCTAATTCAGGATCAGCTTCATATGACTGTAGTGGGTTGTCATTTGGAAGTTGATAAGATGACTCCGTGGGGTATGAATACTGTGGAATTTTGACGTGTAGGGTTTAAGAAATCAGGGCAAGTGGTCCACCGAGGTCAGCACAATCTTTTAGCACAGTTGATTCTTCTGCCTGAAGTTCTCCATATAATTTGAACAAGGACAAAGTATGAATTTTCCTATCTCCTTGCACAATCATATTTGTAGTAGACCAGTGCCTCCCCAAACCGTTGAGAAACTGTAGGTTTGTTTCAAGATTGCTTCGAACAGTACCCGCATTTGATAACTTTGTGATGATGAGATTGAACCGTTTAAACGATTTTTCAATACTTTCACCAGGAAGAGATTTATAGTTGTTAAAATCTTTCAGTGTTGTGGTGAGTTTCTTGTCTTGATCTTGTTCTGACCCTCTATAGAGATTCTTTCGTACATCCCAGTTCTCCTTTGCCAATTTGCAGTTGATGATAATATAAAAGTTGTCTGAAGCCACACCACTAGAAATTTCATAGAAGGCTATGGAATTATTATCCATTTTGTCTAGATCATCTTTTGTTGGCCGATTCATTGTTGCTTGACCTCTAACTAGTCTGGCCTGAGTACCATCTGGTTGAACAGGAGTGAGAACAGGGACATGGGGTCCTTCAACAGATTTCAAAATATCTCTTCTGAGCCTCTTGAGATACCTTTCCATTATTTGTGACCAATGGTGGTACTCACTCACAACAAGTATTGGCGCTCTATTAGAGCCTCCAACACTGTTGGAAACATTCAATGATAAAGCTTGTGCCATATTTCCTTTGTATTTTTTTATTTATTTTCAAGAATGAGCTTTAGTGGTATAGAAGGCTTTTCAAAATCAGAGTTTTGTTTAAAAAGCAACCACTTTGGCTCTGTTATAAATTTTTGAGAGAAAAACTTTTGAGAAACACTTGAACAAACGTTAGTACAAGATAATAGTTGCATAATAAGTTAATCTCAAAGGATCATGTTAGCTCAACAATAATAAGTTAGAATTGTTAGATAGTTAGTTGCAAAAACGTAAAGTGCAGAAATGTAAAGGAAATATAAATGAAAACAAGTTATATCAAGCATAAACCAAACTGATCCGTAACAAGTTTTGTAGTCAAACACGAGCTAGTAAAGGTGATCAGTTTAAGGTGAAGAGGAACTCGGAGATTCGAATAGGATATAGAGAGAATGATCTTTTGTATTTCAATGAAAGTTCAGGAAGATCTTGAATAAGTGGTGTAATTACATGAAGAATGGAGTCTCTATTTATAGATTCCCAAAAAAGTTACATCTAAAATAAACAATTAATACTCTACTGACTTAAGCGACCATGCAATGTTTACTGGGTAAAGCTAAGCTAACATGTTAAGTCAGTTGACGTAACCAAATGTCTTCATGATTTTTCACTGCGGTAGTGGTTGGGGATCACTACGGTTCTCAAAACAACTTCTTCTTCAGCTTTAACTTCGATAGATAAATTTCAGTTATGGTAGCCACTCTAACTGTGGTAGACATAAAACAAGACTGTGGATCCTTAAAGTTAAAGAAGGCCACTTTTTGTATCAACAAGCACATGTGTATGTTTAAACCCTTTCAGAACTTACAGCTATAAGTCTTGAACGTTCAAATTTTTCCTTGCCATTTCTCACAATTCGAACTATGAAATGGGATGTCGTAATCATATTGCAAATTTGAGAGTGCAATTAACACAACTACTAACCATAATGATATTTATCAAATCTTTAAAATCTACTAGCTAAAGTATTTCCTCATAATCATTTTCATGAATTAGAGCGAAAGCTATTGCCACCTAGATTTTATGGTGTAATTTTTCCCATCCATGTTGTGACAACCTGCAATATCTTCTTGTAAGCCAATCAAATCAATCTAAAGTTCAGACTTGCTTTTGTTATCTTTTTACTAAGTTAAGGGTCATATTATGAGTTCTAAGCCTAGTACACTTAAAGGATTGTATGTTAGGAAGTGTTAGCAAGAGATCAATGGACTGCATTCGAGCTGGAAACACCCTCAAATGTGGTTCACGGCCGCAAACTAGGTTCACGGTCGTGAACCTACCCTTGGCCGTGAACTACCCTCATGCCATATATATGAGTTTTGGCTCATTTTCTCTTCACTTCTCATCTTTCAACTGTGAAATCTTCCTTTCTCTCTCAAGTACCATCCACAAAAAGGTCTCCTTTCATCTCAAAATTGTAAGTAACTCATCCCTTTATTATGGTTATTGAGAAGTTCCTTGCTTTCCATAATTGATTCATCATCTTTTATTCAAGGATCTTCAAGTGTTCTTGGCTGTGAACCCTTCATAGGGTTGTGAACCTTCATCGTTGGCCGTGAAACCTTCATAGATTCAAGCTAGGGCTGTGAACACTTCAAGTGTTCTTGGACCGTGATCCCATGTGTTAATATATGAGTTAATATATGCTAAATATGATCTATTTGTGCTCAGGACTTCACTTGGCATACCAAGCATCCTATATCGATATTTCATTCGAATCACTCACTACAGGTGAGTTCATACCCCTACAAATACACTTTTAAATGCTTTTAGGGGGAGAATACAAGTAGAACACAAGGCAATTGTGTTAACCCATTTATATGTGAAAACAACACCCGAAAGGATTTCTTATACTCAAAAAGTTGTTAAAACTCCTTTAAACTATTTTAAACTTCTTTTATATCAAATCATATTCAGCTATCTATTTGCATATAAATATGCTTTAATGGACTTAGGACTATTGCTAAATACCTTGACTCCTGTTCCTTGTTTGGTTGTGGGCTTAGGGTAGGATCACTTGTTCGACTATCGGTTAAATCATAGTTATACTCATCAAATACATATATGAATATTAAACCCATTTTTAAGGATCATACTTAACTTAGTTGCTTATGATGAGTAATTGAGTCTTTTCTACAAATCAGTAACATTTCAAACAAACATACTAGTAAACTATAATAGGTATAGTTTAGAGGTTCGTTGCATACTACTTTTAGAATAGAGAAACATACAAGAGTCAGTACATTCATATCATTACTATACATTACGATACATACCATAACAAGAATAGAATAACTAAAATGGGAGCCACTATTTCATGGCATAACAACATACTTGTTGTGTCATGTTTTTAACCAGAGTCTCCTGGAGGGAGAGCGTGAGTTTGTGTATAGATCTATACGGGATTGACCATCCTATATCTTGCTGCTAGCTATAGTGGGACATGCAGGTCTACAGGTGACAAATGTCATACCATTTTTGAGATCTGTAGAACGTCGTATTTTATACTAGTCAATCAAGCATGGTTATAACTTAATCACATTTTTACCTTAATTAACAGTTTGGTTTTAAGGGAGTTAGTGCTTCAGTAGAGTATTTTTATACAAACACTGTTCTACATCTTCATTTTCCGTTACATTCATACAGTGATATTCTCACATAAGAAATGCATACTATTTTTCGTGTAAAGATAGTTTTACAAATATGGAAAACCCACATTTATACTATTACAAGTACAAATATACACATTACATCATTTTTCAAAGAGAAACAAACATACAAAACAGTTGAGTCTTGGTAGAAGACTACTTTTCATTTTAGTAGAAAATATAGGATTTTTCTAGGAAGTATATAAACATTTACATCAAAACACTTACAAACATTTTCATGAAGCAGATGCAAACTTTTGACACAAAAATACTTATGAAACTCGCCAGCTTAAATGTTGATCTACTCTTTCATAATAACTTGTATTCTTAGGTCACCAGTAGAGAGCTACACTGGACCAGGTTTTGAGAAGACGGAGCATGTTCAAGACTCGTCTTTTATTTTGATATATTATTTTTGGTGTCTTACAACTATACACAGAACACACATGTATAAACTATATTAGTAATGCAATGGATGATGTTGTTATTTGTTTTACTATTATGCATTGTTATGATACTGTACATTACGTCCTCCGCCCCTGAATGTTTCCGCCAGTTCGGTTTGGGGGTGCGACAGATTGTTATCATAGCTTTGTTTATAGTGAACTGAGTATATCAACCCATAAAAGATATACAAACTATAAACGCATCAGGATTAAAATACTCTGACCAAGAGTTATACTTTTAAAATAATAAAATATTTTAATAAAAGTATATATACATGCATTCATACTAAGATCAGTTCATACTAGAAAAGAACAAAAGTATTACGGTTGTTGAACAGCACAAGTGGGCTTGGGTACATATAATCGGTTTTGGGATGGATATAGCCTGATCAACTATATCTATCCGAGAAGTGATTAGCATGTGCCTAGGAATGGTTGTGGTGTTGCAACAAGTCTAAAAGCTTACCAACTCTACTACAATTGAACTCTAGAACATAACATAAACTTAAAATACTATAGGAGTATTTTGTGGTACTACAATTACTTATGTGAAAACTAAAAAGGTCTTTACTAGTAGGTTTATAGTTGCTGAGTGGATACACTTAGGTTATATATGACTAAGATGTTATAGACTTAGAATCTGTGATCTTCGCTTTACTTCCTGTTCCTTGTTTGGTCGTAGACTTAGAGCTAGGTCACTTATTCAAAGGTCTATTCTATCTTAAGTTGTGTATAGCTGGTTTGCACTACGTAAGTATAGAAGTAACTGGTGAGGATCATCTTATAATTATCTTTAGTAGTACACTTATTATGTTTTTCTTACATCTCTTTTCTCGCTTAGATAACATGGTTGGATTCCATCTACCTGGCAACCCGTACTATCTTGATCAAGGAGTCGGAGGATGGCTTGAAGCTGAACCCGAGGATGAGAACCCGATGGTTCCAGCAGAAGAAGACGCCAAGGAGAGTTTTGATGAAGAGAACAAGGAGGAAGTGCAAGAAGACTCTGACTCAGAACCCGAGGTCTATAATCCACCTCAAGATGCCCGGAACCCTAACCCTCGAACGACATTTTAAGGCCCAACGCCTTTGTGGGCAGCGAACTTGGGAAGGTGGAGCCATTAAAAGGGACAACCACCTCCTTACAATGGGGACCAAAGCTTCTACAACCTGAATGAGGTAGGCTCAGTAGACAGATTCCTTCCTATCTTGGTTCGTCGTGTTGCTCGCAATGTTGAGCAGGGAAGAGTAAACTTCGACCAAGTCATGGTGATACGTGCTAACTCTGGAGTCAACACGGTTCGTCTTCGTCATCTGACTGATGACCAAAACTTTGAAAAGTCTCACATTGACGCCCTACAGGTGGAACTGAATGCCTACCGATCTGAAGCTATAGATCTTCGTCAGAACCAGGTGGCACTACAAAGGCGTGTGTGGGAAGCAGAACAACAGCTGGCTGAATCTAAGGCTGAATCAAGTACCAACCAAAACAACCCTCCTCATGAGTAGAGTCTACTCTACTCCCTCTTTTAGATATAAATTAGGTCTATGTATGGACTCTAGTATTAATTTCCTGCTTATGTTAAGACCTTGAACTTTCAGTCTGTTAGGTCTTGGTGCTGTCAAAATTTTCTCATTTCTGGTATGATGTAAGACCCACTCCAAGGTCAATTTTCCCGAACTTATTACATCTTTAATACCAATGATATTGGCAAGCATATAATCCCCTAGGGAAATCTTTGTCTAAATGCTTTCATCATTCTAGTATTGGATCTCTATTGCAAACACATTCTCATTTACTTGTTGAACTATGGCCATCTAGTTCATGGATCACTCTCACTTTTATCACTATTGAACTCTTACTATTATCTTCATCTTTGTAAACTTATAGTTGAAAGATGCCTCCACATAGAATAACAAGACGTAACCCTCCTATAACTCCAACTCAGCCACTACCACCTCCTCCTCCTCAATATGATTCTGTAGTCCTTCACACTACAGTGGTTGCGGCTATTATAGCAGCCTTAACTCAATTCAATGCTTGTGGTACTAGAGGAAGTGGAACGGATGTTAACTCGACCCAAGTTAACAGTCATGGATGCTCTAGGGAGTGCTCATACAAAGACTTCACCAACTACAAACCTATAACCTTTAACGGGACTAGGGGAATCATTGCTCTATCACAATGGTTCGAGAAAACTGAGTCTATCTTTGAGATTTTCACCTGCCTGGAAGGAAGCAAAGTAAAATTTGTTGCCTGCACCTTCTCGGACAGATCCCTCACATGGTGGAATAGCCATGTCAAGTCACTTAATCTCATTGAGGCTAATGCAATGGGCTGGGAAGCTCTGAAGGAGCTAATGATTGAGGAATACTGCCTGAGGGGGGAAGTTCAGAAACTTGAACAGGAACTTTGGAGCCTAACCATGAAGGGCTCCGATATAGTAGACTACATTGCCAGATTCAGTGATCTGGTGGCTTTATGTACGGGGATGGTCCCCACTGAGGGAAAGAAGATTGAGAGGTACATTTGGGGCTGCTACCTCCAATTCAGGGAAATGTGCTAGCTTCGAACCCCAATACATTCGACAGTGCCAAATGATTGGCACAATGACTCATTGATCATGGAATCCACACACCAAAAACAACCCCTGCTGTCCCAGAAGCAGATCATGGTTGTTCATGCCGCAACAACACCTTCTGCCACTACACCGGCGAAATAGTAAGCTGGGAGTTTGCCAAAGTGCAACTTCCACCAGAACGGACCCTGCCAGAAAATGCAGTGCGTGAACTGCAATAGGAAAAAGCTTCGGCTAGACCAATTACCCAGGTCCCTAACATTGGAGTGGGCCAGGCCTGTTATGGGTGTGGTGAGGTTGGTCACTACAAGAGGAACTACCCAAAAGTAGGGAATGCTGGTGGGGTGGGAAGAGTCTTGGTGATAGGCCATGAGGAAGCAGTGGCAGACCCTACACTGGTCACTGGTACGTCTCTCCTCGATAACTCTTATGCATGCATAATATTTGATAGTTGAGCGAAGAGGAGTTTTATGAACCAAAAATTTGCACACTTACTTAAACAACAACCACGAGCACTAATAGAACCGTTCACCATAGAAATGGCTAACGGAAAGACTAAGAGCAATAGCAATATATACATAGGAGGTACCTTATCTCTAGATAGTCATTCATTTCCAATCGACCTCATGCTTGTCTCATTAAAAGTTCCGACGTCATTATCGACATGGATTGGTTGAATCTGCATTGTGCTGACATTATGTGTTTTGAGAAGGTCGTTCTTCTTAGTCTACCGAATAGCGAAACCCTAGTTATCTATGGCGACAAAATGGGTACGAACCTTCATATCATCTCAAGTGTACAAGCTCAGAAGTACTTACGAAAGGAATATCATGCGTTTCTTGCTCATGTGGATGATGTTATCCAAGAGGCGAAAGACATAAAGAACATCCCAGAACTACGCGACTTTCCTGACATCTTTCCCAAAGAACTACCAGGATTACCACCACAACGTCAAGTTGAGTTCAAAATCGACTTAGTTCCAGGAGCTAGCCCTGTAGCCAAATCGCCTTATCGACTAGCACCAACCGAGATGCAGGAACTATCAGGTCAACCGAACGAATTACTCAGCAAAGGATTTATCAAACCAAGCTTCTCACCCTGGGGAGCACCAGTCTTGTTCGTAAAAAAGAAAGACAGATCGTTCTGTATGTGCATCGACTATAGATGGCGTTTTTAGGTCATGATGCATGTATTTACAAGTGCGGGTTCCAAGGGTCATAGGTATAACCAAAATCCATACCCATGGGTTTTATGATCCATGGTTCATGTGACCCAACTCTTTATGTGTCCATACATAAACTTGGTCCAACATGGATCATAAGCCCAACACATATAAATATAACTAATTACCATAATTAGTCCCCATAGATTTAGTTAGTCTCTTTTGATCACTAAATTAATTCCAAATTAATTCGTGATCAATACTATTTAAAACATACGATTTCATATTAATATATTAGAACTTATAATATATTAATAAATCATATATAACCTTCTCTCAAGAGTCTATCCTAACAAATTGTCCTGATGATATGCAACCCAAATAGACCATGCTACTCTCGGTTCGAGTACATACCAATAATAGTTATGGGCTTAGACATCTAATCCAACAGAATCTTGGGTAGTGGAATGGTTGGTTGAGAAGAATGGACCAATAGCATTCCAACAATATTTGCACGGGTGGATTATCACATGCGCGGGTACCCATGCAATTGCCCAGCTTTAGGCATTTTGGTCATTTTGTTTACCATTTACCTTGGGGGGTTGGATCTTTCAGAGGAGGCGATTTTTGGAGCTTGGATACACATTCTTCTTATCTTCCAAAGTAATTGTTAGTTTCGTGATGCAATTAGACTTTTTTGATTGTTATTCTATTGCCATAAGTAGCTAATTTCTCTATTTTGGTCAACCTTGGCTAAAACCTTTGAATGTTTGTGGATTTTTGAAGGATTCATGCTTATTTATCACTTATCTTATGTCTATGATTCTAGTTCATATTTCCTATGATTTTTTAATGCTTTGATCATGAGCTTGGTACTTGAATGAGCAATTGTTGGTTTATTAATTTCTTTGGTTTAGCATTGAATCATTGAATTTACTCAGAACAAGAGCTTTATGATGGTAGAAATCATCTCTAGCTTATGAATCATCTCTCCTTTATGGATGCGTAAGCATTGACATCCTCTAGGAATTGGGGATTCCTTCATTCTTAAGGCTAATCAGCTTCTTGGGTTGAATTGCTTCAATTGTATCTTTGATTTTGATTAAGAAGGTGTGTTGTGGGCTTCCCCAACCTCCATACTACTTATGAGGAATCTTGGTATTTCATGCTTCATGATTGCTATAACCAATTTGAGATGAATGATAAGCTTCATGTTGAATCTTAATGATAAACAAACAAATGTTCATTGTGTTGAATTGCCTTGGTCAACCAATTCTCATGAATATCTGAGCATCTCATCATCTTGCTTAATTGCAAGCTTTTTAGTTATTCAAGTCTTTTAGTTTTCAAGCAATCACAACCGCCCCCCCCCCTTTTTTTAGTTTATTTGTAGTTAGTTAGTTTATTTACACTAGTTCTATTAGATTGCATTAGTAATTGAATACAACCATTTCCCCGAGAATCGATACCCATTTTTACTATTATATTACGTTTTATTTGCAAACAAATGGTGTAATTTTCTTGGTGGACTAGACATCCCACCAAGTTTTGGCGTTGTTGCCGGGGAAATTGGTTATTGTTATTTGATTTTTTATGCCTAGGTCTACAAGAACCGGTGAACTACTTTACAATTCGGAAATTGAAAAAGAAGCAAAAAGGTTGAAAAAGTTAGCCAAATAAGCAAAGCAACAACAAATTGTTCAAGATTCTTACTCCTCTCCATTAATCAACATAGAAGATCAAGTTCATACTTCAAGTGATACTGACACCGAACCGAGTTATCCAATTGTTGGTCAATCCTTTGAATACATTCCATTTGAAAACTACATAGCCATGAATCACACTCCACCTCACAATCCTAACCCAAACCTAAACAATCAAGATGCACATACCACACCCCAACAACCAAGACCACAATAACAAGAACCTCTCATAGATATGCCACATGTGAATCAAGCGCTTCCTTAAAACCAACCTAATTATCAACCAAAAAAACCAAAACTTCCACCAAAACAACCAACCTCAAAACAATGCTTTTCAAGTTCAACAACCAGTACACCAACCAAATCAACCCAATTACCAATACCCTCCAATGTACCTACAACAACAACTCCTTTACCACCAATACCTTAACTACCAACCTTATCCACCACAAATGATCAACCAATACCCACCCTACCAACAATATCCCAATTATATTCAACAATATCCCAATCACCCTAATCACCCTCAAGAGTTGACACTTAGACAAATGATGGAGGCGGATGTTACTCACATACCTCTTGGTATTTTTATCCTATAAACCACCGAGGAATTGAATTGAATTCATGTTTCATACATCAACTCACCAAATTCCATGGATCTGATAGAGAAGATCCTTAAAGGCATTTGAAATCCTTTCACATGACTAACTGCCTTCCCGCTCACCTTGGAAGATACATCTAGAGAGTGGTTATTCAACTTACCACCGGGATCTATTCACACATGGGAAGAGTTAATCAAAGCCTTCAATAGCAAATTCTACCCCACCTCCTGGATATCAAGTCAAAGAAGTGACATTTTGGGGATTCGTCAAGGGGAGAATGAGACTTTTCATGAATTTTGGGAGCGATTCAACAATTTGTGTACAAGTTGCCCTCAACACAACATAGCCGAACAACTACCTCTTCAACAATTTTATGAGAGTATGAATGAAAAAGATCGGAGGATGATTGATGGTTCAAGCGGTGGTGACACATTCAACAAGAAACCTCAAGAGATACGGTCACTTTTTGGTACCATTTCTCAAAATCAACGGAACTTTGGGACTCGCAATGAAATGAAGAGAAATTCTCCATAAGTGGTTGGTGAAGTTAGCAATACCCAACACTTGGAATCAAAACTCTTGGATTTGACTAACATGTTAAGTCAAATGGTGGTGGGAAATGGTCAACAATTAATGGTGTGTGGTATTTGTGCAATGACAACGCATTATACAGATAAGTGTCCCTCACTTGGTAGTGAACCGGAGGATGTTAATGAAATGGAAGGATATCAAGGTCAACCAAGAATCATGGGCTTTCAAAATAACTACAAACCAAATTGGAGGAATAACCCAACCAACCCATACCTACCAAAGCAAAACCCACCACATGTTATGATGAGATCTCAATTTTCTTAATAACCATCACAAAAACCTCCATATCCCCAAACATCTCATGCCACTCAAAAGTACCAGCAACCTCCACAACAAGGCCAATCCAGTGGTAACCATCAAATGAGCCTTAAAGAACCTGTCACTTCTCTTGCTCAAAGTCAAACCCAATTTCAACAAAAGACCAAGAATACTTTCTCCAATATTCAAGCACAAATTGGAGACTTGGCTATGCTCTCAACAAGATGGAACAAAGGGGTAAACTTCCTTCTCAAACTGACAAGAACCCCAATGTGAGTGCAATAACTTGAGGATTGGGAAAACACTTGGAGAAAGCAAACCTAAAAGAGTTTCAAGAGAAGAAGAAGATGAAGTTATTATTGTTGAACCTACAAAAGTTGTAGCTACTCCAAAGGACCCGATTGTGTCAAACATTGACCAACCCGACTCTTCCAACAAACCTATCAAGCCATTGGTCATACCACCACCTTATCCCTTGCGGTTGGCTTCCTTTTAGAAACAAAAAGAAGAGAAGGAGTTTCTTGAGACTTTTCGCAAGGTCCAAATCAACATTGCACTATTGGATGCCATAAAGCAAATTCAGCGCCATGCCAAATTTCTTAAGGATTTGTGCACCAACAACAGGAAACTTAAGGTGAATGAAAAGATTCAAGTCAATGCAAATGTGTCTGCAGTCATCCAAAAGAAGTTACCAACCAAATGCAAGGACCTGAGAATGTTTGCTATCCCTTGCAATATTAGTGATTTGCATGTTGAAGGTTCCATGTTAGATCTTGGAGCCTCAATCAATGTGATGCCCAACTCGGTTTTTCAATCTCTCAATGTTGGACCTTTGGAAGAAATCGGAGTGATAATTTAATTAGCGGACAAGTCAAGTGTATTTCCAAGAAGCGTACTGGAGGATGTACTAGTGCAAGTCAATCAACTAGTATTTCCCGTGGACTTCTATTTCATTGACGTTGAAGAGAAGACTTCGTCCAAGTCATCTATGATTCTTCTTGGAAGACCCTTCATGATTACCGCTCACACGATTATTAATGTCCATAATGGGAAGATCACCATGGAGTCCGATCGAGAGACCATTCATTTCAACATCTTTGAAGAAATGAGGTACCCTATCAACATTTCTACATTGTATCTGGTTGATGTAATTAAGCCAATTACCCAAGAACTACTCGAGTTATCACATTGAGACATTTTGAAGATGGTGCTCAACATGAGTCTCGATTGTGAAAATTTGAAGAAAACATTGGATTTGTATACATTGGACTCCAAACTTGAAGAGATTGTGAAGATTTTAGAAGTTAACAATTCAACAAAGAAGGATGTTTCTCAATTTGCCTTATCTCATTCTCCAAACAAGGTGCCCCCTTCCATAATCTAACCACCCACACTTCAATTAAAAGTCTTACCTAGCCATTTGAAGTATGTTTATCTCGGTAAAGACGAAACTCTCCCGGTAATCATCTCCTCTCAATTGAAAGACTTTGAAGAAAGCCAATTAGTTGAAGCTTTGAAAGATCATAAAGAGGCCATGGGGTTGACAATAACGGGCATCAAGGGAATAAGTCCTAATGTATGCACTCACAAATCCTCATGGAAGATGATTGTAAGCCTAGGAGGGAAGCTTAAAGAAGATTAAATCCTCCCATGATGGACGTTATCAAGAAAAATATAATTAAGCTCCTTGATGCGGACATGATTTACTCGATATCCGACTCCAAATGGGTTAGTCCGGTTCAAGTGTTTCCCAAGAAAACGGGAATCACGGTTATTGAGAATAACAAAGGAGTAATGGTACCCACTCGAGTTCAAAATGGATGGAGGGTGTGCATTGGTTATAGAAAGTTGAATTCAAGCACATGAAAAGATCATTTTCCTTTTCCTTTCATCAACCAAATGCTCGAGCGATTGGTGGAAAAGTGGCATTAATGTTGCCTCGATGGATACTTGGGTTTTCACCAAATACCCGTTGCCCCCGAAGATCAAGACAAGATGACTTTTACATGCCCTTTTGGCATGTTTGCCTATAAGCGGATGCCATTTGGATTATGCAATGCCCCCACCACATTCCAACGATGCATGGTGAGCATCTTTTCGATTATGTAGAGAATATAATTGAGGTGTTCATGGATGACTTCACCGTCTATGGCAATTCATTTGATGAATGCTTGGAAAACCTTAAGAAGATTTTGAAAAGGTGCATTGAAAAGAAGTTGGTGTTAAACTTTGAGAAGTGTCACTTCATGGTCAATCAAGGCATCATCAAAGTGTTATCCTTTTGTACTAGGATAATTAATAGTGTCAACTGAAGAAATCCGTAGATGTACATTTACCTTTGTTGCTAACAGCTGGGTATGGGAATAGTTAGTCCCTTAAAGTATACCTGTAATGGTATCAACCGTTAACATCCGTGGATGTGCTTTTACCTCTGTAGCTAACAGAGATTTTAGGAATGGTTAATCCCGCAAAGTATCCTTTGGTACTAGGATATTAAATCCAATCTATCTCGCCGATTATGTGATTGTATCCCAAAGTGAAGATAAGAATGAGGATTATATAACAGAATCTATACATATAAAATGTACTAGTAATTCATCATGTGTTATCTATGTAAACGTACTCATGTAAGTGTACTCATGTAAATGTACTCATGTAGATGTATCTATGTAAATGTACTCATGTAAGTGTACTCATGTAAATGTACTCATGTAAATGTACTCATGTAGATGTATCTATGTAAATGTACTCATGTAAGTGTACTCATGTAAATGTACTCATGTAGATGTATCTATGTAAATGTACTCATGTAAGTGTATATATGTAAACGTATTCATGTAAATGTACTCATGTAGATGTATCTATGTAATCGTATAGTAATATACTGTAATGTTCTGCGTGTGCTAGCTGTAACGTGTGTTCTCTCTCTATCTAACATGTATAGTAATGTAATGTGTGTACTAGTTGTAATGTGTGTTCTCTCTCTATCTAGAAAGTATTGACTCATGAATGAACTGACTCATTGTATGATATTGCATTCTAGTAATAGTTCTAGTATCTTCCTAAACTACCCAAATGGTAGCTTACTAGTAATGTAACTTGTATGTATGAACATGGAAGTATACCCTTGCTACCCAAGGGTATTGAATGAACTGGGAGAACTTTTATGACTATATATGTACACCTAATATATAACTAATATTTAAACAACCTTCGGACGGATACCCGATGTCCCACCAGACCACATCTCAAGCGCGAAAAGGAAATAGGGTGAATAGCCTTCCTAAGTCTTTTAAACATTTCTTATATAACTATACATATATAGGCATGCAATTGATAATATAAAAGCATAAAATAAGTTTTGTAAAACATTTGAACGTACTTATTATCTAAGAAAAGATTGACTTGATGTGAATCTGTAAAACGGTTTGAAAGCATGGGTTTGATAACACAGTTTAAGTATAAAGAAACATTTGTTTGAAACACAATAGTAAATGACTTTGAAATGAAACATACAGAGTAAAATGTACTGTTTAATAAGGAGTTTTAAACATATAAAGTGTTTATGAAAATCATTTGAAGGAAACTGTTTGGTAAAACGGCTAATGAGTAGTAAATCATTTGAATGCTGCTTATTAATCACATGTGATTGATATAATAAGTAGCATGATTCTACTTGAATCCCCCCATAAAGCATTTAAAAACATTTAAAACATTGATTAAGGGGGTATGAACTCACCTGTAGCAAGTGGATCGGAAGGAAGTGTCGGATAAGTGCTTGGTGTCAAGTGAAGACTTAGACACACACAATGATCCTAATAACTTATAAAGACATATGTATAGAAACAAATAGTCTTTAAACAACTAAAAAACAAAGTTAAGACACTCTAGGGCATGCTAAACACCTTATACAAGTGTTATAAGTCTCAAGGGTTGCATCTAAGTGTTGTAGGGAAAGGCTAGTGTGTTTGGGGTTCAAGGGTAAACTCCCTTGGAGTTCACGGTTTTCATGACCATTACCAAAGGATTTTACGGCAGTAAACTCTACACTTTATGACCATTTGTTTTTTTGAAGACTACTAAGCTATTCCAAGCATTCCTACTTCATGATTAAGCCTTAGGAAGTGTTGTGTGGCATCAAAACACTCCTAAATGGAGTTTACGGTCTAAGGACCATTTCTTCATGAGTTTACTACCTTAAACTCATAAGTTTATGGTATTTAGGGTTTTCAAGTCCTTAGCTCAATCATGGCACTAGTCTAGGTTAGATTTAGACATAAGGAATAACCATGAGACTTTTATGGGACTTTTATACACCTTTTGAGGTGTTTACGGTTTTGGGAGATCCCTAAACCGTAAACACATAAAAATTAAGGTTTTGGTGCTTTTTGCGTGATAAACTCATCAAGGATGAATCTAGACAAGTCCCTAAGGCATTGTGAAGCATCTAGGCACCCTAAGGCACCACTTTGCACTTAATCTTGGTGTTTACGGTTTTGGGACCTCCCAAAACCGTGAACACCTTTATCGGTGTTCTTGGGACTTTTCTTTGATGATAACATGTAATACAAGCTTAATAAGACTCAAGGATGGAGGTACTTACTATAAGGAAGCTTGAATTGAGCTAAAAGTCCAAGAACACTTAGTGTGTTCTTGGTGTTTTTGAAAACTAATCAAAACACAAAAATGGATGGATTAAAGGATGTACAATCACTAGATTAAGTGATATACTAACTTGAAAGGGCTAGAAACACTTACTAGATTGAAGATATTGACAAAAACTTGGATGATACTTAAGAGAGTTTGGAGTTTACTCTTTTAGGGTGGAAATGAGAAGTGTGGTAATTTGGGGAGTAAACTCATGTTTAAGCATGAGTTTACGTTTTTGGGAAGATTTTTCGGCCCAAACATAAAAGTTTGGCCGTGAACTTCTAAGACTCGAGGTGTTTGCGGCTTAGAAATTTCAAGACTCGAGACGGCCCATCTGTTCACTCGTTCGTTTAAAGATTAATTATTAAAATAATCAAACAAACTTTAATTTCATAAAAACAAGTAAAAGTGAACTTGACTTATAATATGGAGTGATTGACTTTTAGGGTTTGACCGAATGAAAATTACGGGTTGTCACATCATCCCCCTGTTAAAGGGAATTTCGTCCCGAAATTAGAATTTAGGTAAGGAAGTAGGTATGAAGGATCGGGTCATGAGGTGGAAACTTCCTAATCGATTGGTTCTTGCGCCCATAAGTGAATTCGGGTCCTCGGTTGGTATCCCAACGAACCTTCACTAACTGGCGACAACATTGCTTTGTCCGCTTGACCTCTCGGTCGAGGGTCACTACGGTTCTAATATGAAGGTGTGGATCTCGTTAATTTCGATCCCGTCGAGTGGGCTTACGAGAGTCCTAACAGAAAGATACGGTTTCAAGATCGAGATGCGAAGGGTACAATGTACGTTACTGAGTTCGCGGAGTAGATATAGTCTGTGAGAGGTACAAGACCGATTCTGGTAAGAATCTCGGAGGTCCTATCTATATTGGATTTAGCTTTCCACGCTTTACAAAGCGTATTAAGCCATTCCCAGAGTGAGACTTCCTAAAGAACTTGGTCTCTCACTTGGAATTCCAAAGGTTCTTTCTCTTTCTTATCTTCCCCGTCAAGGGCCACCCCTTGCTGGGTCAAAGTCGTATAGGTTTCTGTAATATGCGAGGAGTTCTGGATGAACTATGACAGTAGGTCTGTATGACCTAGAATTTGGCGAATTTCTGTCTGCGTCTCTGGTGTTGACAAATTCTCAACGATTTTGACAAATTGAAAGAGTACTCAAAAGTCCCCACATCACTAATAGTGTGTCTTAGGAATCTGACTCTTCAATTTCAAAACTCGTGCTTAGAGAACTTCGCGAAAGTTCGTCCGAGGGTAATGTTTCGGAGGGTTCCTTCTTACTACGAGGGTAGATAAGTAAGTCGTTACATGGGGAATGACAAACTGATCCAATTAAGAAAGACGGACTCTATTCATTAAACTCATGAATGCTTCGGGCGTATTGGTCCCATCCGAGGGGTATCACTACGGACTTGAAGTGTCCGCATCGAGTTCAGAAGGTAGTCTTTCAGACATCCTTCCCTAACACTCAAACTAGTGATATTCGGATCTCAGGTCCATTTCTAAAAGTAATTCTTTCCTTTCGTTTGCTCAACCAATTCATCTATGCGAGGCAGAGACAACGATTTCTAATGGAAAATCTAGACGGAGTCCTCGATAGTCGAGGTACATATGATGCAATCAGTCGACCTCTGGAAGGATAAGACCGGATTTCTCCAAGGTGAGAAGCCTAGTCTTCCAATTCTATTTCTGTGTAGTTCGCTAAGTTGTCCGGGCTGTTCTTGTATCTCCGTAGGTGTTTAGACTATAGGGCGATTTATTTACAGGAGTCATATTGGGTTCTAAGTTTGTTCACATGCCGATGCGATTACTTGGGCAGTTCTCCGTCCTGAAGTTCATATTAGAATTCATACTTGGTTTAGCGATCACTATATCGTATATACGAGTCGTATATAATTAAGATTGAAAAGGTAGTCGAATAACTGATTCTTCTTTAAGCTCATATCCCATCGGGGAAAAAAAGAGAAGTTAAAGTGGAATCATCAATTCTAAACTTGTAGAACCTTGATTATATATTACCCTTACATATACATTCCTCAGTGATAGATCAACCGTATGAATCCTTAGATTGAACTTGACGTATTGCACAAGTGGTTCTTTAGGGATTTCTTCGAAAAGGAAAAGGACTATGAGGTACTCCATGCATGAGTACTTCGGTGTTCTGATATGACGGCTTCACTGGAAAGGCGATTTCGAAGAAAGAGATGTACGTATCAAGCTGTTTTCGTGAGGATCAAATTGAATCAAGTCATATAATAATGTCGGAATCATAAGGAAACTTAAAGACATTAGATTTGAACATAAGGCGTTACAGACAAAACACAGCCGTGCAACCATCAACAAAGTTACAGTACTTTAGATTTACTACAAGACTATTGCTGCGAATAAGGTATACTACAAAAGACAAGTATACGCAACACGAGCATCCCTATACCAACAGGATATCGCAAAAAGGTAAGACTCTAGTTGCACTAGTTTTGGATGGTTTAAAAGTCTGTTACAACGAAACGCCTAAATTACATTAACGTGGTTCCGAAGCAGGTTCTCCTGCAGCTGTGATCCTGAGAATCTTCCCGTCTGCGCCATTGTTCTTTGTTATAGGGCAATCCTTCTTGAAGTGTCCTATCTCACCGCATTGGTGACACGACTGGCTAGTACTAGCATTGGTGGCAGGAGTGCGGTGTTTAGCCAGTGTTATGTGGACATGAGTGCCTTCCTCATTACTCCACCTTGGAAATTGCTTCCTAAAGCGTTCTGCAGGAGTTGCCACTTGTTGTTGTGGCATGGCAAGTCTTTGGGATCTCTTGCGCTCCTTTAGGGCTTGACGATATCGTCTCTTCCTTTCGGTCTTACGGCTTCGCAAGTCCATGACTGTTGACATTTGTTGGTTTCCCGGTCTGGTACTACCATCGGAACTCTTGACTCCTTCGTCAGTCTTGCTTGTGTTGCCTGAGTTGATGTGTGTAAGGAAAGTTGTCACAGCAGCTGCTACTGCAACTTGTAATGTAGCGGCGTTGATATGGAGGATAGGGGTTTCGTTGCTCGACTGATTGTTTCCGGATGACGGCATGATTTTGTAATACGAAAGATCAGGATTTTGTGAGCGATTATGGTTGACTCTAGATGTACTTCGATTGTTCAAGTAAAGAGTAGAAGTATGTTCTCGTGAGTTTGACCTACATCCCTATGATGCAGTCCTAATACGGATTGGAAGTATGTTCGCGAAGGTTTGACCTACATCCCTATGATGCAGTCCTAGTACTGAGTGGAAGTAAGTTCGTGAAATGGTCTCAAGACGTTTATCGCTCAAGCCGAGGTATCGTTGGTTGGTGAATAATATGATCCAACCACTGAAAGAGACATGGAAATGTCTCCGGAGTTAAATTACTATAGTCCAATGACTTGACTAAAGCATGTTTCAGATAGACTCCAATGAAAGTATGATAAGAGTACTTGTATAAAGAATGACACAAAAGTTAGCCGACTGTCAATATCTTTGATATTCATGACGTACAAGTTCGGGAAAATGACCTTGTAAAAAGGTCTTACATCATATCCAGAGAAGATAGTCCTTGACAGCATGAAGACCTAACCAAAAGTACTTACGATACAAGATAATTTCATAGAAAATGCCACATCGGGTATAGACAGAAAACGATTCCTTTTTAACAAGGAAAATAAAGTAAAGCATCTACTACTGGCGACGGTCATCCCTCTGGTGAACTCTCAGTTCAGCCAGTTGACGTTCCATGTCAAGTAGGTGTCTTTCGTACACCCTCTGGCGTACTCGGAGCTCCATGACTTCGGCTCATGATTCAGCCAGTGCTTGCAGTAGGGTTTCATGGTTTCTCTCAGATCTCTCACGAGCATCTTCTAGACGAATGGTGCAGAGGGTATACATTCTCGCATTGGCGACAACTTCTGTTATATGATGTAGGGCTGTCCTACCTTGAATCTCATTTCGGGCCACTCTGCGGACCAAGATTGGCAAGATTCTGTCTGCTGAGCCCCCATTGCTCAGGTCATAAAATCTTCGGTCGCCGTTAAATGGCATGGGCTGATCTTGTCCTTGGCTCCATGTTTCCAAACATTCCACCCAATCAGGCGTCAGTCCATGAAAAGTCGGACGAGGGTTAGGAATTGGAAAGGGAGCTGCCTGGGGTAGGTTCTCAACCTCGGGTTCGGAGTTAGTACCGTCCGAAGGGTCTTCATCATGGTGATCATTCAAAGGGATAGGATGATCATTCTCTGGTTCTTCTCCAAACCAACCAGCAATGACTTCGTTCGGAAGATACTGGTTGCCGTGGGGATGGAGTCCAGCCATGTTATCTACGCGATAATTGGGGTAAGAAAATAATTATTAGACGAACTATCTAGATAATTATTTAGAAAATCTTCATTAGTTACATCGCTTTTTGTGAAGTGCATACCAGATATATGAAATCGAAACAGGATAGGCCTTCGAATAAGTGATCTTAACTCCAAATTCACACAGAATAGGGGTAAAGCAAAATTTTCACAGATTCTAAGTCTATAACATCCTAATTACATATAGCCTTAGTGTATCCACTTAGCAACTATCAACTTAGTAATGAAGATCCCGTTTTAGTTCTCAAGTATAAAGTACTTATAGTAACACCAAATACTCCTATAGTATTTTAAGTTTAATGTTATGTTCTACTCTTCCCAGTTTCGACTATATGTCTCTAAGTCCACCTGTGTTGCCCAACAATCGTAATTCTTTTGTACTGTCCTAGTGACACTGATTTTAGTATGAATGCAGGCACGTATACTAAATTAAATATTTTACTATTTAAAGTATATACTCTTGGTCAGAGTATTTTTAATCCCTATGTATTTATAGTTAGTATATCTTTTATAGGTTGATATACTTATACACTATAAACAATTCTCTGATACCAATCTGTCACACCCCAAAACCAAGAACGGCGGAAACGTTCTGGGGCGGAGGAGGTCATGTACAGTATCACAACAATGAAAAGTAGTAAACAAGCAACAACACCATCCATTGAATTAATAATATAATTTTAATACAAGTGTTCTGTCAGATTATAATAGACACTAAAGTATAAAAAAATTGAAAGATGAGTCTTGAATGACCTCCATCTTCTCTAAACCTTGCATCGGTACCTGTCTACTGTTGACTTGAGGATACAAGTTATTTTGAAAGAGAGTATCAACTTTAAAGCTGGTGAGATCATAAGTATTTTAGTGTCTTAATTTGTATGTAAGTATTTGAAAGACATGTAATGAAAGACTTGAAAAGGTTTTGAAAGGAAGTTCGTGTAAGTATGAAAATGTTTGTAAAACAACTGTAAACGTTTGAAAAACCCTAGAAATCCCTCTAATTCCTACTATTATATAAGGGAGTCTTCTACCAAGACCTAACTATTTTAAATGTAGTCTTCTACCAAGACTTAACTGTGCTACTATTATTATTATTATAAGAAATTGTATCCTTTGGTACTAGGATACTCAAATAATTCACCTCATCGGATATGTGAATGAGTCACAAGATGGAGGTAATAATATAAATAATCTAAGTGTTATCCTTTTGTACTAGGATAATTAACAGTGTCAACTGAAGACATCTGTAGATGTACATTTACCTTTGTTGCTAACAGCTGGGTATAGGAATAGTTAGTCCCTTAAAGTATACCTGTAATGGTATCAATCGTTGACATCCGTGGATGTGCTTTTACCTCTGTAGCTAACAGAGATTTTAGGAATGGTTAATCCCGCAAAGTATCCTTTGGTACTAGGATATTAAATCCAATCTATCTCGCTAATTATGTGATTGTATCACAAAGTGAAGATAAGAAAGAGGATTCTATAACAGAATCTATACATATAAAATGTACTAGTAATTCATCATTTGTTATCTATGTAAACGTACTCATGTAAGTGTACTCATGTAAATGTACTCATGTAGATGTATCTATGTAAATGTACTCATGTAAGTGTACTCATGTAAATGTACTCATGTAAATGTACTCATGTAGATGTATCTATGTAAATGTACTCATGTAAGTGTACTCATGTAAATGTACTCATGTAGATGTATCTATGTAAATATACTCATGTAAGTGTATATATGTAAACGTATTCATGTAAATGTACTCATGTAGATGTATCTATGTAATAGTATAGTAATATACTGTAATGTTCTGCGTGTGTTAGCTGTAACGTGTGTTCTCTCTCTATCTAACATGTATAGTAATGTACTGTGTGTACTAGTTGTAATGTGTGTTCTCTCTCTATCTAGCAAGTATTGACTCATGAATGAACTGACTCATTGTATGATATTGCGTTCTAGTAATAGTTCTAGTATCTTCCTAAACTACCCAAATGGTTGCTTACTAGTAATGTAAATTGTACGTATGAACATGGAAGTATACCCTTGCTACCCAAGGGTATTGAATGAACTGGGAGAACTTTTATGACTATATATGTACACCTAATATATAACTAATATTTAAACAACCTTCGGACGGATACCCGATGTCCCACCAGACCACATCTAAAGCGTGAAAAGGAAATAGGGTGGATAGCCTTCCTAAGTCTTTTAAACATTTCTTATATAACTATACATATATAGGCATGCAATTGATAATATAAAAGCATAAAATAAGTTTTGTAAAACATTTGAACGTACTTATTATCTAAGAAAAGATTGACTTGATGTCAATCTGTAAAACGGTTTGAAAGCATGGGTTTGATAACACAGTTTAAGTATAAAGAAACATTTGTTTGAAACACAATTGTAAATGAGTTTGAAATAAACATACAGAGTAAAATGTACAGTTTAATAAGGAATTTTAAACATATAAAGTGTTTATGAAAATCATTTGAAGGAAACTGTTTGGTAAAACGGCTAATGAGTAGTAAATTATTTGAATGCTGCTTATTAATCACATGTGATCGATATAATAAGTAGCATGATTCTACTTGTATCCCCCCATAAAGCATTTAAAAGCATTTAAAACATTGATTAAGGGGGTATGAACTCACCTGTAGCAAGTGGATCGGAAGGAAGTGTCGGATAAGTGCTTGGTGTCATCTGAAGACTTAGACACGCACAAAGATCCTAATAACAAATAAAGACATATGTATATAAACAAATAGTCTTTAAACAACTAATAAACAAAGTTAAGACACTCTAGGGCATGCTAAACACCTTATACAAGTGTTATAAGTCTCAAGGGTTGCATCTAAGTGTTGTAGGGAAAGGCTAGTGTGTTTGAGGTTCAAGGGTAAACTCCCTTGGAGTTTACGGTTTTCATGACCATTACCCAAGGAGTTTACGGCAGTAAAGGGTTTACAGTCGTAAACTCTACACTTTATGGTCATTTGTTTTTTTGAAGACTACTAAGCTATTCCAAGCATTCCTACTTCATGATTAAGCCTTAGGAAGTGTTGTGTGGCATCAAAACACTCATAAATGGAGTTTACGGTCTAAGGACGATTTCTTCATGAGTTTACTACCTTAAACTCATGAGTTTACTACCTTAAACTCATAATTTTATGGTATTTGGGGTTTTCAAGTCCTTATCTCAATCATGGAACTAGTCTAGGTTAGATTTAGACATAAGGAATAACCATGAGACTTTTATGGGACTTTTATACACCTTTTGGGGTGTTTATGCTTTTGGGAGATCCCCAAACCGTAAACACATAAAAATGTAAGGTTTTGGTGCTTTTTGCGTGATAAACTCATCAAGGATGAATATAGACAAGTCCCTAAGGCATGGTGGAGCATCTAGGCACCCTAAGGCACCACTTTGCACTTAATCTTGGTGTTTACGGTTTTGGGACCTCCCAAAACTATGAACACCTTTATCTTGGTGTTCTTGGGACTTTTCTTTGATGCTAACATGTAATACGAGCTTAATAAGACTCAAGGATGGAGGTACTTACTATAAGGAAGCTTGAATTGAGCTAAAAGTCCAAGAACACTTAGTGTGTGTTCTTGGTGTTTTTGAAAACTAATCAAACACAAAAATGGATGGATTAAAGGATGTACAATCACTAGATTAAGTGATATACTAACTTGAAAGGGCTAGAAACACTTACTAGATTGAAGATATCGAACAAAAACTTGGATGATACTTGAGAGAGTTTGGAGTTTACTCTTTTAGGGTGGAAATGAGAAGTGTGGTAATTTGGGGAGTAAACTCATGTTTAAGCATGAGTTTACGTTTTTGGGAAGATTTTTCGGCCCAAACATAAAAGTTTGGCCATGAACTTCTAAGACTCGAGGTGTTTGCGGCTTAGAAATTTCAAGACTCGAGACGGCCCATCCGTTCACCCGTTCGTTTAAAGATCAATTATTAAAATAATCAAATGAACTTTAATTTCCTAAAAACAAGTAAAAGTGAACTTGACTTATAATACAGAGTGATTGACTTTTAGGGTTTGACCGAATCTGCAATTTGCGTGGATACTCTCTGATTGTTACGAGTAGCCGTTGCGTGAACGACCCCCAGCCGTGGAATGATCTTGGTAAAGTTTGAAAAAATGCCAAAAATCTGCAATTTGCGCGGGTACCCGAGTAGCCGTTGCGCGAACGACCCCCAGCCGTGCAGATTCCGAGTTCCAAATTACCCCCACATCGGGTGCTCTCTGATTGTTACACGCGGCCAGACTCTACCCTCATAGCTCCTTGCGCGGCCTAGACTAAAATTCCATTCCCCATTGCGCGGCCCACCAATCCACCCATATCTAGTACCCATCAGCCCATAACCGATCAGTATCCACCCGACAACCCAAATCAGATCCGTATCCACCCGATAACCCGTGCCCGACCCGTACTTAACCCACCCTTATACCCCCTTAATCCGTCAGGCCTCACCCTACATCCGAACACAGCCCCTTATCCCTCCCGACGAACAACCCCTCCCTACCACGACTGTTGCTGCTGATCTAAAATCTCCGCCGACAAAGATGTCGTTGCTTCCACCACCGGTTGGCGCTGCTAGCCTTGCCCTCACCTACCGGTCGTCGCTAGTTCCTTCCCCTTCCTTCTCCAGCACACTCGACTTAGCACTCCCTTTCGTCGCTGGAAAAATGTGCCCTGTTTTTCGCCCTCCTCCGTCCGCTGCTACCCAGCACTTTCCATCCAGCTTCAACCCCACACAATTCCGACCAACCTCCACCCTTCTTCACCGGGGAGAGCTAGCTCCGCCACCACCATACCCTAGCTCGCTGGAAAATCATAAAAGCTCAATAGCTCTGCCACCTTTCATCAAATTCACATATTTCTTGGGGCATTCTTCACCAAACACTTTCAACCACACCGATCTATAGCACATTTGGCAGAATCAACTCGCCAGAAAACCCTTGCTTAGCCCGCCGGCCACCGTCTAGCTCCGCCGCCGGCTGCCGCCACTACTTTTGACCAAAAACTTCAAAATTTTTGTTTCTCACCGGAGATTCAAAAGACTTAATTTTGCGGGTCAAGTTCAAGCTTTGGGACTTCGCTCAACAACATTGGGACGAACCCGACATCGAGCTTATCCCCAGCATCATACCACGTCTGGCATCAGGCCTCGCCTGGCATCGAGCTTGCCCCGACATACATACAACATATCATATAACATAAGCACATAACATAAGTATATAACATAAGCATATAACATTCATCGGGCTTGCCCGGGCATCAGACCGAAACCCGGAACACATGACACATAACAAATAAGCTAACATGCATCGGGCTTTCCCCAACATCGGATCGAAGCCCGGAACACATAACACATAACATGCAAGGATCACAAAGACATCAAGAATACATAAACACTTCTCGGGACCACCCCTATATAGGACCGAAGTCTGGAAACACATAATCTGCATCGGGCTAACCACGACATCAGACCAAAGTATGGTACATGCTAACATACATAAATAGGCCGACATTGGTGCCTTCAACCCGTTCCTACTAGAGGAAAACTTAACTCTCAATCTGGATGCTGAACTGGTACGTGAGGAATCTCTTCTGGCTGCTCCCACGACTCCCCGAGTAACACTATACAATAATACCTAGTTAAAAATCTGATAATCTTGCTTATGGTAAAATGACCAGTTTACCCCTGGTCCAAGTCAACATTCTGGTTAACTCAACTCGCCGAGTCAGCCTATCGACTCGCCAAGTCCTAAATATTAATAACCTTGATTCCGTGATCCAACTCGCTGAGTCAACCCCCTGACTTGTCGAGTTCCCGGGCTACTACTCATCGTGAGTTAGCGAATCAATTCGCTAAGTCACCCTCATACTCGTCAAGTTCTAGCATGCTCAGAAACGGGATAATACGTATCAACTTGTTGAGTTCCTCTATGGACTCTACGAGTCCCTCTGTCTGTTTGGGCCTTCTTAACAAATTTAGCCCCTACACTCTAGTCTCAAGCTCGATACAACTTCTACATGTTGGGAATGTCCTTTTGAGGGTAAAGTTTCTAGCTTTACCCATTTATAACTCGTGTTAATGGGTTTAGCCCCAAACCCTAATTCCTTAAGTTGCAAATCTTTGTCCAAAGGCCATATCACTCCAAACCAAAATGTGGAAACTGAGATCTAGGTCCTAAACACCCAATGAACACGTAAAGTCTCAGACTTTACATCCATGCATGGCCACTTTGGGCTAAAAAGGCCATGATAAAGTCCCTAAGCTTGCATAGGGCTTCTATGGTCATAAAGTTTGCACCTTTATGCCATGGAACCCCTTCTAGACTCTAGATCTAGAAGGTCAATCACTTGGGACATCCATGTCCCAAGGTTCATGCTTCTTGGGCCAAAAACTTCATAAAGATGAAAAGAAGAGATCTAGGGAACTAATGAGCAAGGTTGAATTGTTTACCCGAAAATGTAGCAAATGAGATGTAACCTATGGATCCACTGTCTTCCTCTTGAGCTCCTTAAGCTTCTCCTTCTCCTTACAAGCTTAAATCACAACAAAACACTCAAAAATGGCACTTACACACAAAGCACAAAACGGCGAGTTAGGGTTTTTGGACAATGGGAGGTGATAAGGGAGGCCACAGTGGGCGTTATGTTCCTTTAAATAGGGTGTCAAACCCTTAAAATTAGGGTTTCTTCTGGAAGACCTACTCGTCGAGTCGGGGCTACACAACTCGTTGAGTAGACTTCAAAACCCTTGCCCCCTTTCTATCTCTACTCGAAGAGTCTGGGACTACCATCTCATCGAGTTACATTGTATAAATGAATAAATTAGGGTTTAAATGTGTACCAGGGAACGGAGCATTACATAACTTCATCTTCTTTGGCATAAAAATAACTCCATAAACTCAAATGAACATCAAAAAATATAGATGAACAATAACATCATAATTTTTACTTTTGGTTGTAACAACACCAACAAAACAGTAAAAACTCATCATACATTTTTTTTAGTTGCGAAGTCTGATTAATTTTACAATAATCACGAAAATCGTCAAGATAATAAACCAATCCAGATTATTCCCTTGAAATAATCAGTTGGATCTTCAAAGTAAGGCTTTGATACCGATTTTTGTATCCATTTGCAGATTGGATTCATGCAGAATAATAATAATAAAAAAGATAATCGAATGAACATGATAATCAAGTGAGTAAACTCATAGTGTATAAATAGAGACATATAAAATGTTACATGAACAACTCTCATGTCTAGGGAGATTTCCACAGCTAAGAAGTCTTCAAAATATCCAAACATACATTACAAGTCCTGAATCTATGATCTGCGAGTATATGTCTAAATAACGGGTTAACTTTGGAGAGCCTAGTGAATAATACCATAATCTAACTATAGAAATGAATTGTTAATGATGATACCTAATTTCTAAGTTTAGATTCAAAAAATATTTTGAAAACCCTTTTAAACAATTTCATTATATATTATACCATTTCCAAACATTTCATTGTCATAGTGGTAAAATATAAAGTTAATATAAGTTCATAATAGAAACAATGCATATGCAACTAACCCAAACTACATC
Organism: Lactuca sativa; assembly: GCF_002870075.4. NCBI lineage: Eukaryota > Viridiplantae > Streptophyta > Magnoliopsida > Asterales > Asteraceae > Lactuca > Lactuca sativa. The sequence continues at coordinate 130,838,813 of NC_056628.2, forward strand.
CACTATTCTCCAATAGGCCCTTTTCAACCTAGGTCCAGGAAAATAACAGATAAGCTACATTTTTACGACCATTTTCGATGGCTAACTATCATCCTTCATAGTAGGGTTTATGTGATGACCCTAAAATTTCAAACTACGTGTTACAATATGTATTTGATCTAAATACATTTCATAGTGAACTCAAATAGTGAAACGACTTCCTTATGTCGGTTCCCTTTTCCTTTCAAATATCCAAATCCTTCCAAACAATGAAGTCACAATCGTCAATTATTCATTTCACCAAAAAAAACCCTATTATGTTCCTTTAATTGTGAAAGAGAGAAATTCGAAGCTAGGATTCTAATGAGTGTATGAGCAAAATATATATACCGGATTTAAGAAAGAGGTGATCCAAATGCACCTTACATTACAACTAAGTTGTTACAACTTCACTATAGTCACTAGCCGTGCTTCGGCACCCTCTCCTTACAGTTAAGGTAATGACTTAGAGCATGACCAACTCGCATAGTGTGATGGGTGGTGTGTACATGGCTAGAAAATGGATTCATCATCATATGGCTGAGCGATGATTACTAGCATTTTCGGCTTTATGTAGGCGAGTTGTAGCCTGCAATCCGAACCAAGGATGGTTTTTGGAGTTAGCTAACCATCCTAATGTTTTTTTTTCTGTTGACAGTAAAATGACATACTTTTTGTATGTCGTAAATCCATCTATTTTGCAAAAAAATGACATTTTGTTGCGACCTATGATTTTATCTGTCATAAAATCAATGTATGTCATCATTCACATGTCATTCACTACAAGAAATTAGAGTATTACCGGCGACAAGCGTCGTTGCTAAAACATCGACGCTGATGTTTCGTCGCTATTAATCGAATTGTCGCCGCTAATACTTGTTTGTCGTCGCTAAAGACATGTCGCCGCTAATAAACTCATGTCGCCGCTAAAGACCGGTCGCCGGTAATAACCGATTGTCGCCACTAAAGGCGTCGCCGGTATTGGTGTTTTTCTTATATATATATATATATATATATATATATATATATATATATATATATATATATATATATATATATATATATATATATATATATATATATATATATATATATATATATATTTCACATTAAAATTGAAAAAAAAAACTGGTATGATATTAATTAATCTAATCCTACATCATTCCATTCCAAAATATTAATACATTATCCGTTTAAAATACTCGTCCGATTTAACATATAACAAAATAACGAAAATACTACAAAATAACATAAAAAAATCCTACAACTATCTACTCGTCATCATCGCTCTCCTCGTTTCCTCCAGTTTCATTTCGTTGTGGCAACAAACGAAACCAATCTTCAAGTGCAGCACTACATGCCAGATCTTTTAACATTGTTTGAAGCATTTCCAACTACAAATAAAACAACATAGTCTTATAAGTTAAACTTGCATTATAACATTCTATATACAAAATATACATTCCACATATCAAACTATAACCAAACTAACAATTACCAAGCTATAAAATACCAATATATCAAACTATAACCAAACTAACAATTACCAATATATAAACTATTATCAAACTAACAATTACCAAATTTTGAAACTATTACTAAACCAAAAATTACCAATATTTTAAACAATTACCAAAATTAAATAGTCTTGTCACCTGTGATTGTGGTGGTGGCTGTGTTAGTGGTTGTTCCTGATCGTACATCGACACAACCGTAGAAGGTTTATGCCCGATGCCTTTGATATGGCTACGTCGAATGTATCCTTCGGTGTTAGACCGCTGGCGTCAAAAGAAGCTTGAGTTTGTTGACTGATCTCAAAGAGTAAAGCATTCAGTATTTTCAAAAAATAGAAAATATATTAAAAATTAAATTAATAACTACCCCTTGACGATATAAGTAGTTATATGAAAAATACAAATTAACCACTTACGTATTGTTGCTCGAATGCAAGACTACTAAACACCCCTTGACGATCAGTATTGGCCTTACGAAATGCTTCGATTCGAGTGATGTCCTGTTTAACATTAAAAATTAGATTAATTATAATTTAAATAAACAGTTAAATATATCATAGCTTACTTCTTTGAAACATGCATTGCTATACGAGCACGATCCCCCTCTGTTTACAACTTGTTGTTCTACACAGACTCCTTTGTTTGACGCCGAGCGCTTTAGAAATTCAGGAGTTTGAAAACGCTCGGCTGCTTGCGCCCAATTTTCACATGACATACCATCGGGGGGGTTGGCTAATGCCCTTGGGATATCTGTAAGCCCCCCGACATTCTCAAAATAAGTATGCGCTTTGTTTTTCCAGCCTCTATAAATTCTTTGCAAAGTGGCATCAATGATCTGCAACAATTGAGCACACTCGGGATCCAAGTTAACCTTATCTAAATCAAACTTATTCTGCAAATACAAAAAAGTTAGTTAGTTAAATACCAAATAGAACTAAATTTAAAATATTGTCCAAGTTACCTTTAAATGAACCACTGTGGCATTCCTTAAAGTGGGGGAAACATTGTCCAAATTAGATACGTTCAAAGGGATGTTCATCAATATATACTTCCCAATCTCACAAATAAACCAATTACCATGGTTCCCGACAGGGGAATATGTTAGCTCCCTATCGAAATCCAAATCTACAGGCTTTCCCTTGTTTGCCCGTATTATCTTTGATAGTTGAATGTTTTTTGCTAGGCCTATTCTTTTCTTAGCGAGCTCGGCTGAAAAATATAATTAAAAATATTAGTCACGATAGCTTATAATAAATAGATAAAAATATCTAACAAATATATCATAATAAGACTTACCATCCTATTCATGTTGACCATGACCAAAGCCTCCGGGAGGTGGTGGATCCCCGGCTCCATCACCTCCATGTCCTAAGCCCATAACATCCGCCATCACGTAGAAGAGTATCGCCCAACTAAATCCCATATATAGCCTGCAAAATTACAATATGAATAGAATTTACACATATTACATATACAAAAATAATACAGATTCTATTATAACATTGTAGTTTTCACGTGCATATAAATACATACACAATATAACATCATACTTTTTTTTTCCATTATTGCATCCTACTTTTTTGTTCAATTTTTTCCATGCACAAATTCATTATACCAAAATATACTTCTAAATAGAAAATCATACAAATTCATCTAAATACATTTCCATGCACAAATTAAAATTACTACAAAAACTATAACTTATCAATTAAGAACTTTATCACTTCCTCATATGTATACCAAACTATTAAACCTAAATATCACATAATCATACATATATAAAATAGATTCAATTCCATTTTTTCACTTCATTTTAGACATACAATACAACTTTCATATTCCAATTAATTTCATACAATTAAACAATACATCCAATTTCATACAATACATCCAATTCAAATTCCATTTTCAAATAATTAAGCAATACATCTAATTTCATACAATCCTACCATTTTGGACATCCAATACCAATTTCATTAAAAAAATACACCTAGACACAAAATCACACAAACCATGTGTAATTCCATTTTCATGCCAATACACCACAATGAGCATACACACAAATCAATTATACAATAGGCTGCATAAAATATGATAAAACATACATAATCACTCAAAAATCATCAATTTACAGCCAAACAAAGGCTTGGTTGACACTAAAATCCACTAACCAAAAAAATCTTAGAAAACATAGAAATCAATGATACAATCAGGTTGGAATGGTAAAACTAACATCAAAACACAAGAAGAACAGAAATTAGGGAAAGAAATTCGACCTTAGATTGCTCAATTTCATTGAAATGTTGCTGTGGACGGAATTGCCCTCAATAAAGGTGGGTCGCCGGTAATGAAGGTGGGTCGCTGGTAAACAAGGCCGGTCGCCGGTAAACTGGCTCTCGGTGGTCGGAATCGTAAGGTGCAGACGGTGAAGGCGTAGTCGGTTTGAGAGATACAGTGATAGAAGGAAAGAAGGGTCGACTGGGGGGGTTATCTGTCGCAACTCAATAGCGGCGACGGGCAATAGCGGCGACAGGAAGGTTTTAGCGGCGACACCCTTGGAGAGAAAAGAAAGCGCATGTTTTAGGAGTTTACAACCGTAGGATTGGATAATGATCGAACGGACAAGGATTATTTCACGCGGATCGCCACGGTGTCAGCAATAGTGGCGACACCTTTAGCGGTGACTCCAAGCAATAGCGGCGACATGTAACACGTCAATTACATGTCTCCGTTGTTTCTAGGCGTTGTCGCTAAAGGTGTCGCTGCTATTGCTAACATTTCTTGTAGTGATTAAAGACTTATTCTCTGGTAGTGATAGGGATTTTATAAGGTGGTTCACAAGATTGAAGTGATTGTAATAATAATGTCCATAGGAACGAAACTAGAGAAACATTTTTATTAACGTAGGCGTCAAACACACTTTATGTATGAGGCTAAAATCATATAGAAAGTTCTTTCCATACACAGTCGTTGACCTAAAGTTAGATGCTTGTAGGCTGGCCTACATGGCCATAACGCCATTAGCCGTGCATCGTAGTTTCTAATACTATAGCCGCGCTAAGGTCAAAAAGAAGACCAGACTCCACAACTCAACAATTGATTGTGATAATCTTGTTAGAATCTGAAAAACGTGTTAGAAAAAGGGTATTAATAGATTGCTTGGATTTTTTGAAAGTCGTGATTCACTATCAAATTGAAGTATTTCGATGGTACAAATCGAACACTCAACTGGATGAAATTCAGAGAATGAAATCTGAGAATGTATATGAAAATGTTCTTCAATATGTACCAGAAAATGACCAAAAAACGGATATATCAATCCTGTCTGAAAACTGTCAACAGACAGTTACAAACTGTCATAAAACTACCAAACTGTCATTAAACAGATCTCCAGAAAAAAATGGTCAACTTTATAAAATTGGATTTTTGATGCAATTTTTAATATAGCAACATAGTCAGGGGCTCTGCCCCTTGGACCCCGCTAGGGGCTGCCGCCCCTGGGACCTCGCTCCCAGGGGCGCTGCCCCCGGACCCCCGTTCGTTTAGGGGCTTCGCCCCTAAATAACAATGTACTTTATATCTTGAAAAACTTGAACAAGTGTGCACTCCTACACCATCCTAACTTGTTCAATATTCAACAAGATCACTTTTGGTCAACAAATTTAATCCTATTACACTTAAATAATATTTGATGATATAAAATGACCAACAAACCTCCCCCATTTAAGTGTAATCCTGATTAAACTTAAAATAAAACATAAACAATAACAAACTAATGCATAAATGAAATGTCGTGACGATTGAATTTCATATTAGTATATTACTCAATCCAAATATTCGAATATCAGGGTGTCTCTAAGGATTGAACCCTTTCTATTCAAAGTGAATACATGAAGATAATACACACACCAGTTTATGTTCTCATAATTTCTAACTTGACACTATATTTTACTAGCTTGTGTCCCATACTTCAATAAGCATATCAAAGCTAAGTCCCAACTTTTTGAAGCAGCTAAACTTCATGCTTATATAGGTAGTTCTTTTATTCTTGCACCTGCAAATGCAATTTTTCAAAGAACTATTAAGAAATAAATTTTCAACCTCCTTAACTTGTAGTACTGAACACATACCTTGGGATGATCATAAAAATGTGTTCAATCTTCAAGTATCAAGCTTTCCACATTGAATTCAACATCTAATATTGCATTAGATGGGAATTGGGTATCTTAATATAAAAGATGTTAAGTGGACTTTAAACCGTAACAGCCCGGAACCTCAGGTATTATTAAAATTACGTTTTTGGGGTGATTTAAGAGGGGACTCGGCGAGTTGGTGCCTAGACTCGCCGAGTAGGATCGCGGACTTGGTCGCGGGTCCGCGACTGGACTCGACGAGTCCAGATATGGACTCGGCGAATCGACGCTGTTCAGCAGAAACCCTAACCGTTCAAGGTTGGGACGTATAAAAGGGGTCCATTGGCCGTCATTGTTCGTTTTTGCCTTCTGAGAAGAACCCTAAATCGATTAAGTGCAGCAGGAGCAAGGATCTTAGGCCATTATTGGTTAGAGAAGAGTGGGTGTGCAAGGAAGAGGGAGGATTGGCTAAAAGAGCAGCAAGGGGGTCACATTCTGAGGTTGGGAATACAGAGAACACATCATCCAGGTAAGAATTCGTGTTTGCTCTGTTATTTTGATGTAATTATGAAATTAGGGTTTATAGAACCCATTTGGTGATTTGATGAAGTAATGCCTTGTTACCCCACGATTATAGTCTTGTATTAGGACCTTTAGAGGTCCAGAAGGTCCCATGCATGTGTACTTCGGGACGAGACATATCCCAGGAAGCAGTTACTCGTCTGCATGGCATGGACTCGCCGAGTTGTTCTTCAGACTCGGCGAGTAGCTTGAAGATGTGCTGGGACTCGCCGAGTTGTTCATCAGACTCGGCGAGTGGAGTCGGGGTGGCCCCGCGATTCTTCCACGAGGACCTCGTCGAGTCAAGAGGTATGCTCGACGAGTAGAAAGGGAATATTCAGGAATCTGTGAGGACGACTAGACTCGCCGAGTCGCCATGGTACTCGCCGAGTCCAGTCGAGTTGACCGTTGACCGTTGACCAGAGTTGACCTAAGTCTGACTTCTTAGGGATAGTCACACTTAGATGATATAAGTGTTAATGAGTTATGTAATGTTATAGGAGGATTGTAGCTCGTTGGTTGGTGCGCGAGTGATTTCAGGAGTTGCTAGCTTTCAGCACTTACGAGGTGAGTCTTCTCACTATACTCCACCCGGAAGGGTTTGACTGTGTGACCGGAAGGTCAAGTATGTTATGTTTATATGCTATAAGTGGTAAGTTAAGTGTTATATGGATATGTATGCTATATGTGGTAAGTTAAGTGTTATATGTGCTATGTATGATATGTGGGCCGGAAGGCAATATGTTATGGGCCGGAAGGCGATTATGTTATGGGCCGGAAGGCGTTGTAATGAGGACCAGGAGGTCAGGGCCTGGAAAGGCGTATGTGTGTAAGTGTATATTGGGGAACTCACTAAGCATTTATGCTTACAGTTGTTGTGTATGTATGTATTTCAGGTACTAGCGAGGACCGTGGGAAGGCGCCGGCATGATCGATACACACTGAAGATTGTTTTAGGATCTTGGGAGTTTGAATAATTGTATCGACCGAATAATTAAACTATTTATGCCTTGTTTTTAATGGAAAATATTATGTTTTAAAAATAAAAAAAAAAAAAAAATTGTTTGAAATATTTGAGTTGTTACAATTGGTATCAGAGCCAGGTTTGAGGGATTCGGGTGCACCTTCGGGGGTAACTGAACTCAAACTGAGGATTTGAGGAAACTTTTCAAATAAAGGCATAAACTTTTGTAAATGGTTTTGTGGTAAGCAAGAAAGAAGCAGTGTGTACGATCAGTCAGCGCCCGAACGGTAAAAGATCCCCAAAATACCTTACAATATTATATGATATGAATTGTTATGCATGCTAGAAGACTAGGTATTCATGATAGGACTAGAGTGGCCTGATTTGTGATGCCTTAGTCTAGGGAAGTTGCCTATATGTGATGCTTTGCTAGTATGCGGGTAGCTTGAGCGTATCAGAAGTAGAGTACTCACTATCCGAAGTTTGGGGAGGAGGACTTGGGATGAACACTGATGCGGTGTGGTCGGTAGTATTGGGCCCGTACTACCGAGGACACCGGGTCAGTGGGAGACCCAAGTAAGAATCCCTGGATGACGGGGACGGGGTAGGGTCGCGTTATCGAGTGCAATTACACTTGATAGAATCTCTGATAATTTTATGTTGTATTTCAGAGATACCATGGTTAGACCGCGACACGGGGCGAGTACGAGCGGTGTGAGTGACGAGGATATTCGTCAGATGATCCACGAGGAGGTGGCGGCGGCGATCTGGGCCGAGATCCCGGAGATGTTTGGGTCTATCAAGACCACCCTTATGGAGACGTTCGACGAGCGGTACGCCGCATTGACTGAGGCTGCAACCGCTGCAGCTACCGCAGCTGTGGCCGCTGCTAGGCCACAGGGGGGTGATTCATTGCTGTTCCGAGAGTTCAGCAACACGAAGCCACCAGAGTTCGACGGGACGCAGGATCCGATTGCTGCGATGAGGTGGATCGCAGATATAGAGGGGTGCTTCTACACTTGTTCATGCCCGGAGCACCTGAGGGTACGGTTCGCTTTGAACCAGCTCCGTCTGGGAGCCAAGGACTGGTGGAAGTTCGTGACGGCGAACTTCACTTTAGCAGAGACTGCGGCAGTGACATGGGAGGGGTTCACTACCATGTTCAGGGATGAGTACGTTCCCCCGGTGGAGCGGGAACGATTGGTTCAGGAGTTCTTAGCCCTCAAGCAGGGTACTGATTCGGTGGCGGCGATCACGCGGAAGTTCCACGAGAGGGCGATGTTTTGCCCTGAGCTAGTGGCCACAGAGCAGGCTCGGATGAGCCGGTACTTGGGTGTTCTGAGGAGGGAGATCCGGGAGTTTGTGTCAAACTCCACTTACCATACTTTTGCTGAGCTTCAGGCGAATGCCAGGAAGCGTGAGATCGAGTTAGAGACTCAGGCCAGGGAGGAGGCCGAGTCTCAGCAGGCAGACCGGCGACCGGCTCAGTCTCAGCCGGCAGCTAAGCGGATCAAGTCCGCCGATTCGAGGACGGGAGGTTCGAAGAACCGCACTTGCGTAAAGTGCGGTAAGGGTCATGATGGGGCGTGTCGAGCCGGTGCTTGCTACAAGTGTGGCAAGGAGGGACACATTGCTAGGGAGTGACCCAAGGGATTTATGGTTTGCTTTCATTGCAACCAGACCGGCCATCGGAAGGCCGAGTGCCCTCAGCTTCGTCAGGGATCTGCACCTGTTGCCAGGGCTACTGAGACTCGACCGGTGAAGGTCGAGGCCCCGAGGGCTCGTGGGAGAGCCTTTCAGCTGACTGCGGAGGAGGTCCGCGCTGCGCCCGATGTTGTGGCAGGTATGTTTTAATTCATGTACTTATTTTAATGTCAAGATGTTATGCTTATGTTATTATATGCGTAGGTACTTTCCTTGTGAACTTTGTGCCTGCCTTAGTGTTATTTGACTCGGGTGCGAGTAGGTCCTTTGTGTCCTTAGCCTTTAGTCAGCATATTGGTGTTAGTCGTGAGTCGTTGAGTCGACCTTTGAGAGTCTCTATAGCTGACGAGAAGGTGATTTGTGCTACGGAGGTTCTTCGGGGATGTGTACTAGAGATTTTCGGGGTTGGATTCCCGATTGACCTGATTCCTATCGCGATGGGGGATGTCTGTGTCATCGTGGGCATGGACTGGCTGAGCCGGTTCGGCGCTGTTATCGACTGTGAGCGTCAGTTGGTGACTATACGAGACCCTAGAGGGGGAGTTCTTTCGGTGTACGGCGAGGGTACCCGTGCGGGATCAGCTTTTTGTTCGGCCGCTAGGGCGAGGCAGTGTCTACGGCAGGGCTGTAAAGGTTTTGTGGCGTATGTGATGGATACGCGGGAGGTTTCCGAGAAACCGAAGTCAGTTGAGGAAGTTCCGGTGGTGCGCGAATTTTCAGATGTCTTTCCCGAGGAGTTGCCGGGAGTACCGCCTGTGAGGCAAGTAGAGTTTAGTATTGATCTGGTTCCGGGGGCAGCAACTATTGCTAAAGTGCCCTATCGTCTTGCACCTCCAGAGATGCAAGAGTTGTCCTCGCAACTCCAGGAGTTACTGGGGAAGGGATTCATTCGGCCGAGCAGCTCGCCATGGGGAGCACCTATTTTGTTCGTCAAGAAGAAGGATGGTTCACACCGGATGTGCATTGATTACCGGGAGTTGAACAAGCTAACGGTCAAGAACCGTTACCCGTTGCCGAGGATCGATGATCTATTCGATCAGTTGCAGGGAGCATCTTGGTTTTCCAAGATCGATCTGAGGTCGGGTTACCATCAGGTGAGAGTACGGGATGAAGATGTCCAGAAGACAGCGTTTAGGACGCGATACGGGCATTATGAGTTTGTGGTGATGCCTTTTGGACTCACCAATGCCCCGGCTGTGTTCATGGATCTCATGAACAGGGTATGCAGGCCGATGTTGGATCGGTCAGTGATCGTATTTATCGACGACATTCTGGTGTATTCGAGATCGAGAGAGCAGCATGAGGAACATTTGAGGGAGGTCCTTGAGGTATTGAGGTCGGAGAAGCTTTATGCAAAGTTCTCCAAATGTGAATTCTGGTTGCGGGAGGTCCAGTTTCTAGGACATGTGGTTAATCAGAAAGGGATATTGGTCGACCCGGCCAAGGTTGAGGCGGTGATGAGTTGGGAGGTGCCGAAGTCACCCTCTGAGATCAGAAGTTTCCTTGGGTTGGCAGGGTATTATCGGAGATTTATCAAGGATTTCTCCAAGATTGCAGTGCCACTCACCAGATTGACCCGGAAGAGTGTTGCGTTCTCATGGGGGCCCGAGCAGCTGACCTCCTTTGAGACACTTCGCCAGAGATTGTGCGAAGCCCCGGTATTAGCTCTCCCAGAAGGGATGGAAGATTTCGTGGTATATTGCGACGCATCGATTTCGGGATTGGGTGCAGTGTTGATGCAGAGGGGTCATGTGATAGCTTATGCATCGAGGCAGCTGAAGCCTCATGAGGCGAGATATCCCACGCATGATTTAGAGCTGGGGGCAGTAGTGTTCGCTCTCAAGATTTGGCGCCACTACTTGTATGGGGTTCGATGTACGATATACACGGACCATAAGAGTTTGAAGTATTTGATGGATCAACCCAACCTAAATATGCGTCAGAGGAGGTGGTTGGATGTGGTCAAGGATTATGATTGTGAGATCCTGTACCACCCAGGCAAGGCTAATGTGGTAGCCGATGCATTGAGCCGCAGGGCGGAGAGCACTCCATTGCGAGATGTGTGCTTGAGACTGACCGTGATGACTCCTGTATTGGACGATATTCGTAGGGCACAGGCTGAGGCTGTGCGACCAGAAATGCAGAAGAAGGAGCGGGTTGTGGGGTTAGTCTCAGAGTTTGCCAAGGATGGTCAAGGCCTTATGACGTTTCGGGGTCGGATTTGGGTGCCGTTCGTGGGCGGTACGTGTGTTACGTTGATGGAAGAGGCTCATAAATCGAAATTCTCGATCCATCCCGGTGCTACAAAGATGTATCTGGATCTAAGGAAGGAATATTGGTGGCCCTGTATGAAGAGGGACGTGGCATGGTTCGTTGAGAGGTGCTTGACCTGCCGTAGGGTTAAGGCTGAGCACCAGAGACCGCATGGCAAGTTACAGCCATTGGAGATCCCTGAGTGGAAGTGGGAGCAGATTACTATGGATTTTATCACCAAATTGCCGAGGACTGCTAGGGGGGTTGACGCAATTTGGGTGATCGTGGATAGGTTGACAAAGAGTGCACACTTCCTTGCCATCAGTGAGAGTTCTTCGGCGGAGAAATTGGCGGAGATATACGTTAGAGAGGTGGTGTCTCGGCACGGGGTGCCGATCTCGATTGTGTCAGACCGTGATGTGCGCTTTACTTCCAGATTCTGGAAGAAATTCCATGAGGAGCTGGGTACTAAATTGCATTTTAGTACCGCATACCATCCCCAGACAGACGGTCAGAGCGAACGGACAATACAGACGCTGGAAGACATGCTCCGAGCGTGTGTGTTAGACTTCGGGGGTAGTTGGGATGCGTACTTACCATTGGCAGAGTTCTCCTACAACAACAGCCATCATTCGAGCATTGGTATGCCACCTTTCGAGCTGTTGTATGGTAGGAGGTGTCGGACCCCCCATTTGCTGGGGAGAAGTGGGACAGAGAGTGATGGGCAGCACGGAGATCATACTCCAGACGACAGAGCAGATTCAACAAGTGAGACAAAGATTATTGACTGCCCAGAGCCGACAGAAGAGTTACGCAGACAGGCGCCGATCCGAGCTTGAATTTCAAGTCGGCGACTTCGTTCTCCTGAAGGTCTCTCCTTGGAAAGGAGTGATTCGATTCAGGAAGAGGGGCAAATTGGGGCCCCGGTATATTGGGCCATTTCGTGTGATTGCAAGAGTAGGCCGGGTAGCCTATCGGTTGGAGTTGCCAGCAGAGTTGGGTCAGATCCATGACACTTTTCATGTATCGCAGTTGAGGAAGTGCATAGCCGATGAGTCGGCAGTGGTTCCATTGGAGGATATTCAGGTGGATGCGAGCCTGAATTACGCGGAAAGACCAGTGGCTATCAGGGATCGGAAGATCAAGGTTCTGAGGAATAAGGAAGTACCTCTGGTGTTGGTTCAATGGCAACACCGTAAGGGATCAGAAATGACTTGGGAACCGGAGCGTGAAATGCGGGAGCAGCATCCGGAACTATTTGCAGAATGAGACTTCGAGGGCGAAGTCTAATCCAAGTGGGGGAGAATTGTAACAGCTCGGAACCTCAGGTATTATTAAAATTACGTTTTTGGGGTGATTTAAGAGGGGACTCGGCGAGTTGGTGCCTAGACTCGCCGAGTAGGATCGCGGACTTGGTCGCGGGTCCGCGACTGGACTCGACGAGTCCAGATATGGACTCGGCGAGTCGACGCTGTTCAGCAGAAACCCTAACCGTTCAAGGTTGGGACGTATAAAAGGGGTCCATTGGCCGTCATTGTTCGTTTTTGCCTTCTGAGAAGAACCCTAAATCGATTAAGTGCAGCAGGAGCAAGGATCTTAGGCCATTATTGGTTAGAGAAGAGTGGGTGTGCAAGGAAGAGGGAGGATTGGCTAAAAGAGCAGCAAGGGGGTCACATTCTGAGGTTGGGAATACAGAGAACACATCATCCAGGTAAGAATTCGTGTTTGCTCTGTTATTTTGATGTAATTATGAAATTAGGGTTTATAGAACCCATTTGGTGATTTGATGAAGTAATGCCTTGTTACCCCACGATTATAGTCTTGTATTAGGACCTTTAGAGGTCCAGAAGGTCCCATGCATGTGTACTTCGGGACGAGACATATCCCAGGAAGCAGTTACTCGTCTGCATGGCATGGACTCGCCGAGTTGTTCTTCAGACTCGGCGAGTAGCTTGAAGATGTGCTGGGACTCGCCGAGTTGTTCATCAGACTCGGCGAGTGGAGTCGGGGTGGCCCCACGATTCTTCCACGAGGACCTCGTCGAGTCAAGAGGTATGCTCGACGAGTAGAAAGGGAATATTCAGGAATCTGTGAGGACGACTAGACTCGCCGAGTCGCCATGGTACTCGCCGAGTCCAGTCGAGTTGACCGTTGACCGTTGACCAGAGTTGACCTAAGTCTGACTTCTTAGGGATAGTCACACTTAGATGATATAAGTGTTAATGAGTTATGTAATGTTATAGGAGGATTGTAGCTCGTTGGTTGGTGCGCGAGTGATTTCAGGAGTTGCTAGCTTTCAGCACTTACGAGGTGAGTCTTCTCACTATACTCCACCCGGAAGGGTTTGACTGTGTGACCGGAAGGTCAAGTATGTTATGTTTATATGCTATAAGTGGTAAGTTAAGTGTTATATGGATATGTATGCTATATGTGGTAAGTTAAGTGTTATATGTGCTATGTATGATATGTGGGCCGGAAGGCAATATGTTATGGGCCGGAAGGCGATTATGTTATGGGCCGGAAGGCGTTGTAATGAGGACCAGGAGGTCAGGGCCTGGAAAGGCGTATGTGTGTAAGTGTATATTGGGGAACTCACTAAGCTTTTATGCTTACAGTTGTTGTGTATGTATGTATTTCAGGTACTAGCGAGGACCGTGGGAAGGCGCCGGCATGATCGATACACACTGAAGATTGTTTTAGGATCTTGGGAGTTTGAATAATTGTATCGACCGAATAATTAAACTATTTATGCCTTGTTTTTAATGGAAAATATTATGTTTTAAAAATAAAAAAAAAAAAAAAATTGTTTGAAATATTTGAGTTGTTACAGTCCTTATAGCCGCCTTGTGCACAAGATCTCTTGCTAACCCTTTGGTTAGATAATCGGCTAAATTCAACTGAGTTCTTACAAACTCCACAGATATCACACCAGTCATGATGAGCTCACGAATCATACTATGTCTAACACCTAAATGTCTAGACTTTCCATTGTACACTTGACTATAAGCCTTAGCCAAGGTTGCGGCACTATCACATCTGATAGAAATGGTAGATATCGGTTTGGGCCATAATGGAATTTCATAAATCAAATTTCTTAACCACTCAACTTCTTTACCAGAAGCAGACAATGCAACAAACTCAGACTCCATGGTTGAGTTAGTAATACAAGTTTGTTTCTTAGATGCCCAAGAAATGGCACCTCCTCCAAGAAGAAACACCCAACCACTTATAGAGGAGTGATCCTCTAAGTAGTTAATCCAACTGGCATCTGAATAACCTTCCAAAACAGAAGGATATCCACTATAAGTTAAACCATAATTAATGGTCCCTTTCAAGTACTTGAATACTCTACTCACAGCTTGCTAATGATGTGAACTAGGATTACTAGTATATCTACTAAGCCTTCCCACAACATATGCTATATGAGGCCTAGTACTAGTCACGACATACATTAGACAACCAATAGCCCTAGAATATTCAAGTTGAGACACTAGAGATCCTTTATTTGGCAAAAGCTTGAGACTAGGATCTATAGGAGTTCTAACAGGAGAACAATTCTCAAAGTTAAACTTTTTCAATATCTTCTCAATGTAATGAGATTGAGAAATTGAAATCCCATTGTTTCCTTGTTTAATTCTTATACCAAGAATTACCTCAGCCTCCCCCAGGTCTTTCATTTCAAAACTAGATGATAAGAATTTCTTGGTTTTATTAACTTCTTCTAAACCAGTACCAAAAATTAACATATCATCCACATATAAACAAATCATGACTCCTTTTCCAGAAGTATCAAATTTGCTATATACATACTTGTCAGCTTGGTTTAATGCAAAACAATTAGACAAGACAACATCATCAAACTTTTGATGCCATTGTTTTGGTGCTTGTTTCAAACCATATAATGATTTCTTTAACTTGCACACTTTGTGTTCATTTCCAGGCATCACAAACCCTTCAGGTTGTTTCATGTATATTTCCTCATCCAAGTCACCATTCAAGAATGCAGTTTTCACATCCATTTGGTGAATCACAAGATTATGTATAGCTGCAAGAGCTAATAATAATCTGATAGTAGAAATTCTGGCAACAGGAGCATAAGTATCAAAGAAATCAATACATTCCTTTTGTCTAAAGCCTTGGATAACCAATCCGACTTTATACTTAGCAATTGTGCCATCCACCTTCATTTTTCTTTTGAGGATCCATTTACATCCTAATGCCTTGCAACCAGTAAATCAGCCAATACCCAAGTATTGTTATGCATAATAGAATCAATCTCATCATGAATTGCCTCTTTCCAGAAATGAACATCCCTAGAAGCCATAGCTTCACTGAAAGTCTTTGGATCCTCTTCAATATCAAAACAATATTGATGTTGAGAAATAGTTTCATTCCTTGTTCCTTCAACTAAATATAGTTGAAAATCAGATCCAAAAGACTTAGCTTTTCTTGCTCTGGTGCTTTTCCTAGGTTCAGGTACAGAAGTTGCACCACCAGAAACATCTTCAGCTTGAGTAATACTCTTGTTGGAAGATTGATGAATTGTATCCCTTGGTCTAGGTATAGATGTAAATATTTCTTCATCAAAGATAGCATCTCTTGACTCTATCACTGTGTTTATAGACACAGAGTCATTAGATTCTAAAACATAGAATCTATATGCTTTGGAATGCTCAGCATATCTAATAAAGATACAATCTATACCTCTCTCACCCAATGTTTTCCTTTTGGGTTCAGTGAGCCTTACAACTGCTCTACAACCCCAAATTTGAGATAACTCAAATTTGGTACCCTTTTACACCAAAGTTCATAAGGAGTATTCTTACTCCTTTTATTTGGAGTTCTATTCAAGATGTAACATGCAGTTAACATTGCCTCACCCCAAAACCCTTCACTTAAGCTAGAATATGACAACATGGAATTAACCATTTCTTTCAAAGTCCTATTCTTCCTTTCAGCTACATCATTTTGTTGTGGTGTATATGGAGCTGTGGTTTGATGTATTATTCCAGTTGATTCAAAATAAACTGGGTCATAATACTCACCACCTCTATTAGTACGCAATACTTTTATTAATTCATTTTTATGAAGCTCAACTTGTTGTTTATAAATTTTAAATTTATCAAGTGCTTCATCCTTAGAATGTAGCAAATAGATATAACAATATCTAGATGCATCATCAATAAAAGTAACAACATACTTCTTGTTTCCAAGGGAAGGTGCTGCATGGAAATCACATAAAGCACTATGTATAAGATCCAACACCTTGCTTTCCCTAACAACATCTTTGAAAGATTGTCTAGTGATTTTAGTTAGCATGCATGTTTTACATTTTTCATTATGTTGGATATCAAAAGCAGGAATTAAACTCATTTTAGACATGTCTTTTAATCTCTTGTAATTAATGTGTCCTAGTCTAGCATGCCATAATTTAGATTTATGAAAATTATTGCTAATACTACTAGAAGCCATGCAAACAGAATTATCACTAGAAGGATAATTAATATTAATCCTAATCATTCCATTACATATATATCCAAATCCCATAAAAGAACCATGTCTTGACAAGATATACTTGTCACTTTCTAACACTTGTTTGTAACCAGAATTATTTAATACAATTTCACACACGAGATTCTTACGAATCCCTGGAACATATAAAACATTGTTCAAACACAAACATTTCCCAGAAGTATAAGTAAGTAAAACAGATCCTATGCCTTTGATTGGTTCAGTTGCAACATTTCCCATCTTAACAATAGATCCATCTTCAATTGGTTGAAAGTCCTTGAACCAATATAGATCTTTGCAAACATGACTTGTTGCTCCTGGATCAACCCACCATGGAACTTTATCATCCTGTACATAAAATGCTTCAGAAATCACAGAAATATAATTCTGAATATATTTAGAATTCTGCAATGAAACAGATATCTGACCTTGTTGTTTTTCTGGATCCTTGGATCCACTTGGTCCAACACCATCCTTATTCACTTTGCGGAGACGAAAATCTTTCGTGAAGTGACCCGGTTTGTTACAATTCCAACAAACCAACTTAGCTTTCTTGTTGGAAGACTTGTCATCCTTTCCTTTAAATTTCCCTTTTCCATTAGACTTCTTAGGATTCTTTGAACTTTCTCCTTCCACCATGTTCACAGAAGAGGAACCAACTTGGTTCTTGCCTTTAGGATTGTTATCAAGTTCTTGAGTCCTTAAGGACTCTTCAATCCATAAATGACTTCCAAGTTGAGTCAAAGTTAATTCCTCTTTGTTATGTTTTAGATTATGTTTAAAATCTTTCCAGGAAGGGGGCAGTTTGTCAATTATCACAGCCACAACAATGGCTTCATCCATTTTCAGATTGTGTTGAGCAAAATGTCCTAGGATCCTTAACATTTCATGGAATTGTTCCATAACAGGCCTGGAGTCAATCATCTTGTAAACCATAAAGTTACTGACGATAAACTTCTTGCTAGATGCATCTTCAGCCATGTATTTGGATTCAAGAGAATCCCAAATTTCTTTTGCAGATTCTAAATTTTGATAGATATCAAAAAGAGAGTCAGACATACCATTGAGAATATGACCACGACATATGTAATCATCATTTTCCCACTTTGATCTCCTTCTTGTTGCCTCCAAAGGTTCATCTTCAACAAATTCTAGTAAGACTGGCATGGGTGTACTCAGAACATACACCACTTTCAGAGTGGTAAGGAGAAAGTGCATCTTCTTCTACCATCTACGGAAATTTTGCCCTTCAAACTTGTTCAATTTGTCAAACTTGCTTGTCATATCCTTCACAGAATCACCACTTGCCATGATTACAGAATACTTCAATTTTTGTTAGAAAAAGGGGATAAATAGATTGCTTGGATTCTCTGAAAGTCGTGATTCACTATCAAATTGAAGTATTTCGATGGTACAAATCGAACACTCAATTGGATGAAATTCAGAGAATGAAATCTGAGAATGTATATGAAAATGTTCTTCAAGATGTACCAGAAAAATGACCAAAAAACGGATATATCAATCCTGTCTGAAAATTGTCAACAGACAATTATAAACTATCATAAAACTACCAAACTGTCATTAAACGGATCTCAAGAAAAAAAAAAAGGTCAACTTTCTAAAATTGGATTTTTGATGCAATTTTTAATATAGCAACATAGTCAGGGGCTCTGACCCTTGGACCCCGCCAGGGGCGCTGCTCCCGGACCCCCGTTCGTTTAGGGGCTTCGCCCCTAAATAACAATGTACTTTATATCTTGAAAAACTTGAACAAGTGTGCACTCCTATACCATCCTAACTTGTTCAATATTCAACAAGATCACTTTTGGTCAACAAATTTAATCCTATTACACTTAAATAATATTTGATGATATAAAATCACCAACAAAACGTTATTGTATGGTAATACATTTTCAAGTTATATGTTATTTAGTGAATGACTATATTTTTAACTTTTATTCATAATATAATGCAAGAATTAGATTAATCATATAAAATACAGGAAAAATAATTAACATTTCCGTAAAGTGTTAAAGTCAATATTTCTTGTAGTTATAAGTTACTTCCCTTATTTGGATCCATGTTATGATGAGGACAGCCGGCCCAAAGCTAAACTGGTCTCAATCAATGCCGGCCCCCAAAGAAATAACTCTCGCTGTGTTTACCATATAAAGTTGTGAACTCTGATTTTGTTAGCTTACGAGAGACATGATGCATTTGTATCTTGCTTTGTCTTTTGCAGCAGGAAACGTGCAGTGAGAGAGTCAAAGAGGTAAAACTTGTATTTTTCTACTGTATTTTGTTGATGCATGGTGCATTTGTATCTGGGGTTCGGTCCTCAAACGTTTGAGGTAGATGGTAGCTAATTAAAATAATTAAAGAGCATAACCTCTGCTGAATGATTACGTACATTTGTGGAATCTTGGCTATTGTTAAAGAACACAAAATAAGGAAATTGAAACGCTTAATCTGCAGCTTATATTATACTACAATGCAAATTATATTCTTGGTACCTCTCACAATCTTTTTCTTCATTGGAGGTTTTGTTTACTACTAGAATAAATCACAATCACAATTTCGTAAATTATGTAGAAAAGATGGGACATCTAATGTTATTCTCTTGATAAATTACATTCTTGCATGCTTCTAAATCCTTTTCTCGACATAAGTTTTTGTTAGTTTTCGTCAAATTGTTCACTCTTGCTGATTGGGAGTTTTGCTGTTCTGTTCGTTTGTAAAATTTGACAACTCTGCATAAAAGATCGTATGATTATAATGTTATGCTTTTTTCTACATCTTAATTCTACATGTGTTCTTTGTCAATTTGGTAGACTTTAATCATAAATTGGACCTTCTTTGTCAAATACTCCACTTAATTGTGATTCTTTGAGATAAATTATTGATTATTGAGGCTCAAATAAATCCTTTTTTGATATGCATAAATTGCAATGATTTGATGCATTAATGTACGTAATATCTTTCAGAAGTTTTATACATATTAAATTCAATGATGTATAACTTCACATTTTGTATCTACTAGCTAGATACTCTACAAGGAGTTCATGTCTTCAAAAATTGGTTCTTACGTCATCACCATCATCTTCACAACTTGATGTAGCAAACTAGCAATGGTTCCTCAAATTCTGGGTTTTCTTTTCTTCTTTTATAATGGTAAATCCATACCTCTATACTAAAAACACACACAAATCTTTTGTTCTATATGCAATTTTGTGCATACTTGCAGGAGCTTTAGGCGCAACTTTTACGTTTGTCAACGACTGCGGGTTCTCAGTTTGGCCTGGAATCACTCCGTGGCCTTATATCAATAGTACTGGATTCGAGTTAAAAAAGGGCAATTCCCGATCTCTTCAACCTCCCGATAACTGGGTAGGTCGTATCTGGGGTAGGACTGGTTGCGGATTCAATGAATCCGGTAACTGGTCATGCGCCACCGGTGACTGTGGCACTGGGCAAGTGGAGTGCAAGGGAAACTCATATACACCACCCGTTACAACTGTAGATATCAACATCGGTGACCCTAAAGGCTTGAACTTTTATTACGTCAGCCTTGAAGATGGCTACAACTTGCCAATTCTTGTGGAGACAACTGGTGGATCTGGTTCTGGGTTACGTAGTTGTGCGAAGACAGGTTGTGTTGATGACTTGAATCAATGGTGTCCAACTGAGTTGACTTTGAGTGGTGGAGGAGCGTGTCAGACGGCTTGCCAGGCGTTTGGATCACCAGAATATTGTTGCACGATCTCGATATCATCAACAGGCACGACATGCAAACCGACGACGTACGCTCAGTTGTTTAAATCTGCATGCCCGAGATCTTATAACTCTGTGTTTGATGATTTGAATACTATATATAGATGTAATGGTGCTGATTACAGTATCAGATTTTGTCCTGCTTCCGATTCATTTTCAACGATCAAACATGGAAGCCAACTCAACTCTACAGATCAACTTGTTTCCATCGGTGGGAATTTTACGTTAGGGTTTTTCAATGAGGATTATAGTTACTTGGGAATTTGGTACACTAATGATGTTGAATCTAGGAAAGTATGGGTAGCTAATCCAAATACGCCGATCAAATCCACTTCAGGTGCCCATGCCCTCTCCATTGATGTCAATACTGGAGACTTGATCATCATTGCAGGAGGGAGAACTCTAATGAGTATTACCAATGTTCAAATGGGTCCAAACCCTAATGTGACTGCAATCCTCGAAGATAATGGTAATTTTAGGTTGATTGATGAAACTGATAAAAGGGTTTTGTGGGAGAGTTTTGATCACCCAACCAATGTACTTTTACCTGGTATGAAGCTTGGATATGATATCACAACAGGGAAGAACTGGACCTTGACTTCTTGGGTGAGCAATGATATACCTTCTTCAGGAGCTTTTACTATGAGCTGGGAGCCCATTGAAGAAACATCCGAAAGATTGATGATTCGAAGACGAGGAAAACCCTACTGGACTAGTGGGAATCTAAACAATCAAGTATTTCAATATATGGTTGCATTGAACGCCCCAAGTAGCAAGTCTAGATATCACCTTACTTCTGTATACAACAATGAAACACGATACTTTAGCTACGATGGCAATATTAGTGCTACACCAATGTGGATTTTGACGGAGAAAGGTCAAATTACAGATATAGATAACTCTTTTTGGACCCCTGAGTTTTGTTATGGGTACGATTCTAGTAATGGTTGTGTGGAGTCGAGTTTACCACAGTGTAGGCGAGTGAGTGATAATTTTAGTAAAATGAACGGAGATTTTGCGAATGACATGACAAGAAGTGCTATCGATGAGGACACAAACCTAAGCATTAGCGATTGTTTTGTTAAGTGTTGGAAAGATTGCAGCTGTGTAGGATTTAGTAGCAGTATCATCAATGGAACTGGCTGTGTTATATGGACTGGAAGTAATAACTTTTTGGTTAATCCTCGTGATAACTCTACGTCAAAGTATGTGATCAACCATAATCCAATCAGATCAGGTACATTAAATGTTGTTTATTTCCAATTGTTTTTTCATCCATTAATAAACATCTTTGAACCTAGAAGTCACTATGCAGTAAACAAAACCAAAAAGAGCAAGAACAGTGTATGGATACTCAATGGGATTGCCATTCTTCTCATTTTCTTGTGTTTTGGGTTTTTCTTTTATATAAAGAAGATAAAAGATAGTCGAAAAGGTACAAAACTAGCAATGATATAAAATCTAGCTTGTTTTGGTGCGTTATAGTTTCATATTTTGTTAAGTTTTTGATTCTGATTGTAGAATACGAGAGACGGAAGAGAGATGAATATTTCGTGGATTTGACCACTTCTGAAAGCTTCAAGGATGTACATCAGGTTGAAACTAATGGTAGGAAAGGAAATTACTTGTTACTATTTAGCTTTAGTGCTATCATGGCTGCTACTGATGACTTCTCAGTTGAAAATAAGCTTGGACAAGGTGGTTTCGGACCTGTTTACAAGGTCTCTTACTTTCGAGAAAAACTTAATTAATTGATACATATATTTAGTTCTTGCATTGGTATCTCTATTATTCTGACAAATAGAGATGTCATGAAATTATGAAAACAGGGACAACTAAGTGATGGACGAAAAATTGCAATCAAAAGGCTTTCAAGAACATCATGCCAAGGGCTGGTGGAATTCAAGAATGAGCTAGTCCTTATCGCGAAACTCCAACATACAAATCTCGTTCGGGTTCTTGGTTGTTGCATTCATGGGGAAGAAAAGATGTTAATATATGAATATATGCCCAACAAAAGTTTAGATTTCTTTCTCTTTGGTATGTTTTGTTTCTAACATTAGTGCATACAGTGGTTTTACTTGTGCTATTTGTTAGAGTTTTAACTGTCTTGCAGATGAAAATAAAAAGGGACAGCTGGATTGGCCTAAGCGGTTTGATATTATTGAAGGAATTGCTCAAGGCTTGTTATACCTACATAAGTACTCGAGAATGAGAGTTATTCATAGAGATCTAAAAGCAAGTAACATCCTTTTAGATGAGACTATGAACCCCAAAATTTCCGATTTTGGTATGGCAAGAATGTTCAAGCATAATGAGACCGAGGCAACCACTAAGAGGGTCGTTGGAACATAGTAAGTTATCTCCAATTTAAAAACTCCTATTGAATTGTATTTTTGTTGGCTATAACTTTAACATAAAATATATATCTTGGAGATGACAATATAATTTCTGCATTTTTATCATATATACATGAAAAACAAGAAAATGAAGATAATTTATAGATTACATTTATCACATACATAATATATCCATAAATTACTAGACCCGTCAATGGTTACCTTCTGTTCCTATCTTAAGTTCCACTATTTATTTTGTAGGTTACAAGAACAATAAATATAAGTATAATAAAACTTATACACAATGCCATGCAAGTTGATTTATTTTGCTAACAATCTCTCCTGTAAATTAAACTTGCTTTTTACTCCAAAAGTCTTTTGGATGGTGGAAACTAAGGGTACAAACGAATCAAGTTACTAGAGATTAACTTGTTAAAAGTTCAACTCTAAATTTAAAACAGGCCCTAAGTCAAGCCCGATCGATCTTAATATTAGACTTGTTTAACTAATGAGTTCGAGCTCAAGCATGTGTTACTAAGCACAATTAGTTTTGTGAGGCTAAATGAGCCCACATGTATATAATATAAAATTTTATGCTTTATATATATATATATATATATATATATATATATATATATATATATATATATATATATATATATATATATATATATATATATATATATATATATATTAAATAAAGAAATATTTAATAAAACATCATTTAGGCAATTAGGGTATATTGTATACGAGCCGAACCAAAACCCATATATTTCTTTACGAGCCCGATCCTATACCATTAAGCTCGAACCGTTTCGAGCTCGAGTCCTAAACAATTTAAATGAGTTGGCTAAGTTTGTTTGCACCCTTAGGACGATTCTGAGGATTTAAATATCCCCAAATGTCTTGGACGAACCCAAAAAAATGTTTTTATTGTTATTATAAGTTTTTATTTTTAAATAAATAAATTATATATATATATATATATATATATATATATATATATATATATATATATTCACATATACACACACACACACACACACACACATATATATATATATATATATATATATATATATATATATATATATATATATATATATATATATATATATATATATATATATATATATAAACACATATATAACATAAGAAAAAAAATTGGCCCCAAAAAGATTAGGCATTTTGCAGCTGTCCACTTGGCCCCTCCATCTACGCCCCCATGCTTAGTGTACATTAGGATTTGTCTCATACCATGCTTCATCTCCATGATTATTCTCTTTGTTCTTTCACATACACCATTTTGTTATGGCATATAACATATAATCATTTTATAATGTTGAATGCCATTTTCTTTATTATGTTTTTCAAACTATTTGAAATATTCATCCCATTGTCGATCTGCAATATGTTTATTTTTAGTCGCATAATATTCTTCACTTTCGCCTTGAAATCCTTGAATTTCTAAAAAACTTCATTTTTTTTTGGAAACGACAAATATATTAAAAGCCACGTGATTAGAAAGTAACTAGATCATGGGAAAGAGTATAATGGCAATTAACAAAAATTAAAAGGAGAAATACACCAATCAATGCAACTACCGCATGAATTGGAACTCCTATATTTACATCACGCGAATGATTGAGAGATAATCTCGTCCGCTATCTTTTTCGGGGTAGTAATCACCTTATTATATACCTTATTGTTCATTGCCACCCAAATATACCAAATCATTCCATAGAAGATTAAATTGACCACCAAATTTTTCTTAGGGCAATTCCCCTAAGAAGTAGTAAAGTTCAGATATTCCTCAATGTTGGATAGTTGTCTTCTAGAAATACGACACCATTTGAAAATCCAATCACGTGTTTCTTCCACAACCTTAGAAGTGACAAAAAGATGATCTATCGTCTCAAGTTCCACTCCACATAACTAACATAAATTGGATTGGACATTAATACCCCTACGAACAAATTTTGTTGCAACTGGTATTCTTCTCAAATCAAATCGCCATACAAAGCACCTTACTTTGAGAGGAATCATCTTTGACCATTCGATCAACAAGCCATTGTGTGAACACGCCATAGAGTCAATTTTTTTTCTTAGTGTATTTACTGTGTATACACCATCATTGTTGAGGTTGAATCTAATACCCAACACATCAGGTATGATTCTGATGTTGTTAAGGGTCGATCATAATTGCAAAAATTCTGATAGAACATTATCCCCTGTAATGTGTTGATTTCCAGCACCATGTGAAACTTAAATTAGAGATTCTTTCGGTGATGAAGGATCTTTTTACGGACTCCAATTCATACAACAGTGGATACATGTATTTAAGAGTATTATTACCACACCACCGATCCAACCGGAACAGAGCTTGCACATTCGAACCGGGAACCACAGAGAATAATGATTGATGATCAATTTGTGTATCAGGAAGGATTTTGATGGCCTTGTCGATATTAGCCCAGACACCTGGGATCATTTTCTTCGCTAGATACCATAATGGTTTTCTAAATAAATTGTGAATGCTAACAATACATTTGTTCCATATGGTTTCTGTGTTTGATTTGAGTCGCCATAACCATTTAGTGATGAGAGCAAGATTTTGGGCTTTTAAAGAACTAACACCGAGACCACTATCTTTTTTGTGTGCAATTACCTTTCACCATGGTACCCAATGAATTTTTTTCTTTGTGTCATCACCACCCCACGTTAACCTACGTCTGAGTTATTCAAGATCGTCAATAACTCCGTTTGGTGCTTTGAATAATGAGAAATAATATGTTAGGAGATTATTAAGAACTGATTTTACTAATGTTAGTCGACCACCAAAAGATAAGGTCTTAGCTTTACACAACGACAATCTCGATTGAAACTTCTCGATTATCGGTCGCTAATTCTTTTTTAAGGTCATATTCGCCCCAACAGGGATTTCCAGATACATGAATGGAAAAGATCCTTTTGCACAACCTAGAACATTTGCTTGAACTTGAAATTCATCATCAGTCACGCCAATACCAAATAGCCTAGACTTGTGGAAGTTTACTTTGAGGCCAGAGCTGATATGGAAACACTTGAGGATTCAAGCTAAATTCTTGATGCAACTACTTTCCTATTTTCCAATAAAAATGGCATCATCGGCGTAGAACAGATGAGTAAGACATGGGCCATTATTAGGTAATTTGAGACCGTTAAACAGATTGTTGCTGGGAAGCACTCTTGATTGCAATATTTAATCCATTCATAGCAATTATGAACAAAAATGAGGATAATGGATCCCCCTGTCTAACGCCCTTTGTAATGGAGAACTCTTCGGTAGGAGACCCGTTGACAAGTATTGATGCTCTAGAAGAAATAAGACAACCATGGATCCAATTTCTCCATTTACCACTGAATCCCATTTATTCCATTAAGGAATCAAGGAACCGCTAATTCACCGAGTCAAATGCTTTCTCAAAGTCCACCTTGAACATAAAGATTTTTTCTTTTCATTTTTTGCCCAAGAACATACTTCGTTGATGATAAGTGGACCATCGAGAATGTTTCTACCTTTGATGTATGCAGATTGGACATCATCTATTATAGAATCGATGACCACCTTTAGACGGGAGGCAAGAAGTTTAGCAATCACTTTGTAGAGACAACCAATCAAGTTGATGGGGAGATAGTCTTCAAGATCGAGGGGGTCTTTTACTTTTAGGATAAGTGTAATGAATGATGAGTTACAACCACATGCAAAGCGGCCATATGATTCAAAGTGTTGTGAAAAGCAAAAAAGATTAAATTTGATAAGCTCCCATTTGTTTTTAAGAATTTTGAAGGTATATACATCGGGCCCCGGGGCCTTGTTCCCCCCCCCCCCCCCTCCCCCCACCCCCAACTCCATACGGCTTATTTTACTTCATCAATAAGAAAAGGTGAATCCAATGCTTCAATTTGATCGTAGGATAGCGATTTGAATAAGTTACTGATATGCTTAGGTCTGTCAGGCCACATGTCATGGAATTTGGTAGCAAAAAAATCGTGAACCTCCTTCATAATATCTTTTGGGTTTGTATTCCAAACACCATTAATAACCAAACCATGCACACGATTTTTATGACTTTTACTTCTTACTGTAGCATGAAAAAAGGCAGTGTTTTTGTCACCGACAACAAGCCATTTGACTTTTGCCTTTTGTTGAAGATCAAGCTTTGCAAGTCTCTCCAATTCAACAATCTTTCGTTTACATTCCTTTCTTTCTAGTAATTCACCATCAGATAATGCACGAGATTCAACCATAAGTTCCAATTCCGAGACCCTGGCCTTTGACTGCTTCAATGTTTCCAATTCCTTATTAGAGTCTACAATTCTCCATTTGCGGATACAAGCTTTGACATACTTGAGCTTGGACTTGAGAAACATATCTGGTAAACCGAAACCACTAAAGGAATTCCACGCCTTTAAAAATTCCTCATTGAATCCATCTTTATACAACCACGAGTTGAAGAAGTGAAATGTAGGTGGCCCAAAATCTTGGTTAGAAGGTCTGACAACGAGTGGTGAATGATCAGAATGCTCACGGTCGAGGACAATGACCATGGATAATGGTTGATGTGCAATGAAATTGGTGCATACTAGAATCTTGTCCAGCTTATCCGACTTTGCTTGTGGTGCATATACGTTAACTATAGTTGTGACCCCGTTTACACCTTTCCATTGACCTGTTACTGCAATGAAGTATCGGGAGGACGTAACTTGTCTTTTAGAGAAAATGTTTGGATCCTAAATAGAGACAATCCCACCAGACCTTCCAGTTGGGTTAACAAAAACCATATCATAGTTATTGTTTCCCCAAGCTCCCACAAGAACAACTGTGTTTGAATCAGCCACTCGTGTTTCTTGAAGACATATAAAGTCAGCTTTATGTGAATGTTTAAGCTTGTACAACCAGTCAATTTTGTGAGATTCCCCACATCCCCTTATATTGAGACTTAAGAAATTCATTAGGTCTGCATTTTAACGCTATCGCCTAGGTTTGCAATACCGGTGACAATTGGGTCGTCTTTTGAGAATTGAAACCCAACATCACAACCGACCTTGACAAGTTTAGTAAGTTCACAAGATGAGGAGCCTGAGTCATCAATGGAATGATCTTCCTTAGAATTAGACTCAGTAGCAGATGTGTTAAGATCGAATGGAGTGGTTGCAAGGGGATGTACAATCTAAGGGTAATTTGAAGATTGAAGTGCTCGCACCGTGTTGTTACTAGAAAGCGTTTTCACAACCATTACTCTTCTTTGTTTATCATATGATTCTCCTTTGCCAAACACCGGAACAATATTTGCTATATGATTCTCGGTTGGAGTGTTGGGTCATTCGTCACCTCCAGGAAGTGGTATTGTATAATTGGGCCTAAGAGATGCGTTATGATTGGGCTCAGGAGGTGTGCTAATAGGTTTGATTGAATTGTTAACTGGACCTTCTGGGAGTTGACCACCTTTTACACTGGTACCATTCCTATCATCCCTGGTATCACCCATGTCATGAATATTCCCTACATTAATATGTTGCGGTGATTGTCCATCAACACTTAATGCAACCTTTGGATTGTTAAGGTCTTCGGACATTAACGCCACCGTCGTCGGAGCGACATACTCGCCAGATTCTTCAATGATTTCCCCATATTTAGGGGCACATTCTTGTTGGATTGGACCCATCCATGTTTCAGAGATTGCATCTTCCTCAAAATCTTGATTGTCTTCTTCCTCAGAATCTTGTTTGTCACCTTTATCTTCTTTAGAGTCGTTCACCTCCATGTCATCATCTGGTTCATCATCAATATCATCATTAACTTGGGCAACAGGGTCCTTCTGTATCGATCTATCAAAAGGCATCCAATCTCTATCATATTCTACAACACCAACAGGATATACTTTGTTTACAAAAGAAACGTTGACCACATCGTTTATAATTGTGTTGTGTTTGGCGATGATGCAAACCTCACCAATAGAAATATCAAAAGCCTTCCAGTCCACACCAATAATCTCAAGAGTGGTCCAAAAAGTATTTGCAATGCATGGAAAGTTTTTGTTGGATCTAACTCTAACTGGCAAGCCAAGAATTTTAATCCATGTAATCCTCTCTGGTATCAGGTCATTGAATCCCATTTTGAGCCACTTGAACCAACATTTCCAGTTATGTTCATTATCATAGAATGCCTTCGCGGATTTTGAATTGATGAATTTTATAATAACATTTAAATCACCGAAGTAATAGACCATACCAACGGGGTTTCCGTTGATAGGAAGTACCGTGGGTAAATCTGCAATATGTTGGATACTAATTGTCTCACCAACCATCACACAATCTTCCATCCAACATAAAATGTTGCAGGTTTGATAGCAATGGGAGTCGCTCCTGCTGCTAATGGTCTAGAAGTCGTACCTTTAGTCACCTCCACGAACGTTCTTGAATCTCTAGTTGCTTTAGTTTCTTTCCATGCTACCTGGTATGATTTTTCATGCTCCAAAACTTTTGCATCTCTGATGTTTTCAAACCTAACAAAAGCGAATGTTGAACCGGAGCGATCCTTTTTACCTCCAATGTAGATGTCCGCCACTCTTCCATATTTCTGAAAGGATTTCCATATTTGTGCCTTCAAAACTCCTTCGGGAAGATTGGATACATAGTAGGATGTAATGACCTTCTCGCCGCTTTTTACTCTGTGCAGGTTGCACATTTATCGGACCTCCGGCCAGTCATCGTAACCATCCACATTCTCAAGATTTTGTTGATATTCACTAAAATTGTTATAAAAATGATTTTTTTCTTGATTTACATAAAAATGAATCATGAAAATGTTTTTTTCGGATTTTTTTTGTGAATCATCTTACTTTTAAATCATCTGATGATTCATTTCGTTCTTTTTGCCAAAAAAAATACATATAAAAATTTCTTACCTTCCTACCAAAATTTTCCTTCTTATTTGATCTTGACTCTGTCTCTCTCTTTCTTTCTCTCTCTCTCTCTCTCTCTCTCTTTATATATATATATATATATATATATATATATATATATATATATATACACACACACACACACTTACTAATATTTAAATACATCACATTCAATGCCGCATAATACAAAGATATATCACATATACAAATAATAAGAATCCATTACACAAAAAGTATATCTTGTCAATTACATAATAAGTTATCACTTAAACGACTAGCCTGAACTTTGTCCATATATCCATAAATTTTTTCACTTTAACACTAGATTTTCTTCTGAAACCATCTTCTTCTTCTCAACAATTCTTGACATGTTCCTTTGCAAATTCAATAGCATCACCAAACTCTTTATTTTAGGAGTTGTGCTTACATCCTTTCTTTAACCAAATCTTTAGAATGCCAATTACAATGTAATGCCAGTAGTATCCTACTTACATATCAAACTCCTAAATTATATTTATGATGTCTTTTAACTAATTCATACAAATTACTTTTGAACAATTGTCACTTGCTTAAAAAATAGATAGTGTATTAAAACCTACTACTTTCCATATACATTCACTTATTGTTCCGTTGCTCTAAAACCATATTGAGGAATGGTAATTTGTCTCTGTGCCTTGGATAACAATGCAATGTAAATATATAACATGACAAATACGTGTAACCTAAAGGGCCTGACTATAGTTGGCTAACTCTAATGGACTATATACACAGAAATACACTATACAAAATACAATACATCTACATATAATAAAGTACATTAACATTATGTGATTTTTATTTTATTAAACCATTAGTTGGAAAGTATCTTCCCATGCTATTCTGGTTGAGATCCAAAATTTACAAGTGAAATGAGTGCACTCAATGAATGGATGATGTAAATGTCAATATCATAATTCAAACTAAGGTAGAATAAATAGCTACGGAAAATGACTAAAGGGTATTATTATTTGCGTTTTGTACACATTTCGTCATTATTATTTTTTTTTTGTTTTTTTTTTGTTTGCAAAATACACAAGTTAACTTGTTGGTTTTGCCCGTATTATGTTATTATGACTTGTTTTTGTAGGTTTACGGCCAAAAGATGGATTTTCCGGTGATTTTGGCATCTACGACGATATATAATTTTTCCGATAACTTAGTTTTTCCGGCCAACTTCCGACGATTATGTTTTTCTGGTCAATCTTGTATTCTATTTCTGGGTTTCTCTTCCTCAATCTGTGTTTTTCTAGCAATTCTATTTTCTAGCCGATTTCTAATGTGCATCTCCATAGTCATGGCCTTTAATTGCAAATCTCTGACATGCATCTCGACAGTTAGCAACCTGTCAGAGCTTCGCAATGGAAGTCTCACACTGGTCCTCAAACTCCCTGAGTATATCCATAGACTCTGCCTACTGTTCGGAGTTTCGTATCTATGGCACACCACCAACACTCCAATGGCACATACCATCACTGCCAGAGATTGGTCGGGAAAACTAAATAGCCGGAAAAATCATATATCACCAGAGAAGTTGACCGGAGGCTCGCAAAAGGTGACAAACTTGGGTGAAAATCCATCTTTTGGCCGGAAATTTACAACAATATGTCATAATGATCTAATGTGGATGAAACCAAAAAGTTAATTGGTGTATTTAAAAAAGTAATAATAAAAAAATAACAAATAACAAAACAAAACAAAGACTATTGGGTTGCAAATCCAATCCCACATCAAAAAAGTAAAAGAAAACCTATATGGTAGTATTAAGACACCGGATGGTTCTTTTTATCACCAATTTGTTTTAGAAAATGAAACCTTGTTCTTTTATGTTTAATATAGCTGAGCTAGTAGTGATCCTAACAAGTGGTATCAGAGCCAGATTATAAGTCGGATGATATGGTCAGGTGGCGAAATCCCTAGTAATTCCCAGTCCAACGAAGTTGTTCCTGATCCTGAAACCTATCGAAAGTCTTCCTGATGGATAGCCAGCCAGGTCAATTGTTCTTCTATGTTGAACTTTGTTGGGCTAATAAGGATCCTAACAAAAACATTAGTGGCTAAATATATACAAAATGAAAACAATATTACCTGTATAAGTCTTTTTCCCTAATTAGTTAACATTGGATGGCATAATAACCAAGATCTTTAGTAAAAAAAAATATTAAAAAATGAGTAGTTTAGGAGTAAGATTTAAAGGTACGTGTTAACTGTCAAAAAAACAAATCTATATTTTCAAGGATTTATATATGTTCATACTTACTAGCCAGACGTTTATTATAAAATTCAAAGAATTAATTCCATGTAGGACAAAATAATACCTAACAATTAAGCATACTAGGTTGCACCTGTTTCCATGATTCCGCCTTCAAGATAGTGTGGAAGCCTATTGTTAGTTGAAGTCTTGAAGATTAATCACCTTTTGTGCATGATGGTTGAAGCTTCCAGCGAGCACAGGCTATTAAAGGATTATATCAACCAAACTAACACTTTGATTGTATTAGAGAAATTCAGTATCACAAAAACTCTAACAATTTACCTACCTCTATACATGATCAACGCATACATATATAGATCTAGAATTCATATTGGATTACAATTCCTAAACAAAGAATTAGGAAACTTTCCATATAACGCGTATCTTGGACAGCACTCCAAAACACCGATGGGTCGACCCGCGACATTAAGCCCATGGTCTCAACCCATTTGACCAACAATCACCCCCTGAATGGTTGAGACGACAACTCGCACACACCGAGTAACGATCTCATTTCACCGAACCTTACTCGTGCTAAGGCTTTTGTTAGGGGATCCGCTACTTGTTCTTTTCCCGCCACGTGTTCGACTTCAACTTGCTTGTTTTCCACATGCTCTCGAATGAAGTGGAAACGAGTGTGAATATGTTTGCTCCTCCCGTGAAACACCGGATTTTTAGACAACGCGATTGCCGACTTGTTGTCTATACAAATCAACACCTTTTGTTTCTCTAATCCGGTCACCTCCGCGAGCAACTCCCTTAGCCAAATTGCTTGGCATGCTGCTGAAGTAGCTGCCATGAACTCGGCTTCACATGAAGATAAAGCAACGGTTTCTTGCTTTTGCGAACACCACGTAATAGGGGATTTACCAAGAAAAAAAATGTGACCAGCAGTACTCCGACCATCATCCATGTCTACATTATGACTACTATTACTATAACCCAAAAGTTTCAACTCGTCACACTTTTCATATTTAATTCCAAGCAAAATTGTACCACGAAGGTAACGAAGAATTTGCTTGATCGCGCGCGCATGAGATTCTCTCGGACTTTGCATATAACGACTTACTACCCCGACCGAAGTAAGATAAGTCTGGACGAGTGTGAAGGAGGTAGCGTAAGCATCCAACTATCCTTCTGTAATTAGTGGCTTCAACTTCTGGTTCATTCTCGGCTTTCGATAATTTTAGTCCCGGTTCCATTGGACATTGAGTGGCATTGCATTCTTCCATCCCAACTTCTTTTAGATTTTCATTGCATATCCCTCTTGCTTTATAGTGACACAACCCTTTTCTTGAGAAACCTCAATGCCCAAGTAATAAGTCAACAAGCCAAGATCTGACATTTCAAACTTTGACAACGTCATGTTTTTGAATTAGCTTGTTATTTCATGACACGTTCCCGTTACGAATAAGTAGATGTTCCCGTTACGAATAAGTCATCTACGTACACTGCCACAATGATATATTCTCCTTTTGAAGCCTTTTTATAAACCGTCGTTTCTTGCAAACATTGTTTAAAACCCATTCCTCATAAGTTACCATCAAGTTTAATGTTCCACGCCCTTGGTGCTTGTCTTAGGCCATATAAAGCTTTCGCTAACTTGTAAACTTTTTCTTTTTCTCCTTTTTTCTCAAAACCTTCGGGTTGTTGTACGTACACTTCTTCTTATAATTCACCATGCAAGAAGGCCGTCTTTACATCCAAGTGATAAATTTTCCATCCCTTCCCGGCCGCGAGAGCGATCAATAAACAAATCGTCTCGAGTCGGGCTACCGGTGTGAAAACTTCATCAAAATCAATCCCGTGTTCTTGTACATAGCCTTTTGCTACGAGTCGCGCTTTGTACCTAGAAATAGATCCGTCCTCATTTCTTTTGATTTTATATACCCACTTTAATCCGATGGGTTTAACATTCTTGGGAAGAGACACCAACTTCCAAGTTTTATTCTTTTCAATTGACTCGATCTCGTCTTTCATTGCCTTAAGCCATTCGGGTTTCACAATGGCTTCTTTTAAAGTACTTGGTTCCTCGTCAAACGATAACATTAATTCGTTCGTGTTAAGCTCATAATCATTGAGGTGAATTGGCAAAACGGAAACACGATTAGAACGACGTACCGGGTTATTCTCGAACTCGTTATTGCCATCGGACTAGTGATCGTTGTTGTCCGTATCAATCAAGATTGCGTTGTCCACTGTTGGGCTCGGGGCTGCTGGGCTCGGCGCTACTGATGGGCTTTCATTTAAATGTTGCGGAGATGGGGTGGCATTGGTATTGGGCTGGTGAGGCCCATTATGTGGCTGATTTATCAAAGTGGCTCAAGCAATTTTGAAAGTTCCAGAATCATTTTCTTTTTCCACTGTTATTGTTCTCGTACCTTTTTCCATTTCCTTTTTCTAATGCCATGACAACTTTTCATCATAAGTTACATTGTTGCTTATAATAATTTTATTTTCATATGGGTTAAATAAACGAGCACCTCCCGAACCCGGTTCCGTTCCAAAATAAACCAATGGTCTCGATCTATCGTCAAGTTTCTTTAGATGTTTCGAAACAATCCTTTCATACGCAATGCATCCGAACACCTTTAGATCTTCAAGATTCGGTTTTTGACCATAGAGTTTTTCGTAAGGCGTGACTCCTACTAACGCTCTCGTTGGGGTAAGATTTATAATATAAGTTTAATGTCGAACGGCTTCTCCCCAAAACTGATTTGGAACTTCTTTTGCTTTCATAAGACATTGTGTCATCTCGATTAGCGTCCGGTTTTGTCGTTTTACTATGCCGTTTTGTTGGGGTGAGTACAGAGCCGTTACATTTTTGCAACACCTTCTTCGCTTTAAAAACGATTAAAATCGTTTGAAGTAAACTCTCCCCCTTTACCTGTGTGGAACGTCTTTATAGCCTTCCCGGTCCTATGTTCAATGGACTTTTTGAATTTTTTAATTACATCTGCCACGTCGTTTTTGTGTTTTAACAAAAAAGACCACATGTATCTAGAAAAATCGTCAATTAGCACCAAAATATAAACGTTACCGGCCATCGTGGGAGGATCAATAGGCCCGCAAATATCTCCATGTAACATCTCGAGAATATTTTTAGACTTATAATTGGTTTTCTTCGGGAATGTGTGTTTGTTTTGTTTGCCTATCACGCAAATTTCGCAAACTTCTTCTTGATGTTTCAAAATTGGAACTCCATTAGTCAACTTGTGCATCATATTCACCGCACCAAAATTGATATGGCCTAGTCGTGCATGCCATAACCAAGACTCGTCATGGATCTTTGCTTGCAAACATTGGGGTTTTCCAACTTTAAGTCGTGTTTTATAAAGACGATTTTCACTACGTGGAACGTTCATTAGCAACCTTCCATTTCGATCTTTCATTGTCAAGTAATCACCATGCATTCTAATGTCACAACCGGATAGTGTCGTTTGGCCAAGACTTATGACATTGCTACGAAGAGAGGGAATATAGTAGATATCTTTCATAACTTTTTGCTCACCGTTTTTTCCTTCGAACAAAATTGATCCTTTTCCTTCAATTCGAACACACGAGCCATCTCCAAATCTTACTCTTCCGGTTATCCGTTTATTCAACTCCGAAAAATATGAGTACTTCCCGGTCATGTGATTACTTGCCCCATTGTCGAGGTACCACATATCGTCGTCTTCTTGATTTGCCTCTACTTTGGGTGGAATGTATTTGTCTTCATTTAGGAAGATTGTCTCCTCTTGCATCATAAAAAAATGTTCCTTCTTCGTGATCGACCTCCTCTCGGGCATCGTTGAGATTTGCTTCATGTTTTCTGTTACGTTTCGGGCATCGCGAAACAAAGTGTCCAAACTTATCACACCGGTAACACTGAATATTTGATAGGTCTCTTTGTTCATGATTTTTGCCTTTTCGTCTTTGATCATCACGATTCTTTGATGAGTCCCTTTAATCATGGTTTTGGGTGTTATCTCGACCACGGCCACGTCCTAGGCCTCGTCCCCCATAGTATGCACCACGTCCTCTCCCACGGCTTGAGTCTTGGTTTCGATTTGAGTTATCGGTCTTGGCATAAAGTAGCTTTTCACCGGAATCGGATGCTTTGCCGATTTCTTTAGTCCGTTCCTCGTAAGCTTTCAGCCGCCCAACTACATCTTCAAAAGTAATGGTTTTTATATCCAAAACTTGCTCGAGTGCTGCTACGATGTGAATGAATCGACTAGGAAGACTCGTAAGAAATTTCTTCACCAACTTCTCTTGTGATATTGTTCCTCCAAGTGTCGCTGAAACGGTCGCAAGTCCCGATAGTTTTGAAGAGAAATCGTCAATAGTGCTCGTATCTTTCATCTTCAAACTTTCGAATTCCGAAGTCAATGTTTGCAAACGTGCTTCCTTCACTCGATCCGCACCCATGTTTCGAGATTTGATTGCATCCCACATCTCCTTAGCAGTGGCGAGATTCCCGATTTGCAAGATTAAATCTTCCGGTATTGATTGAAACAATAATCCCATCACGATATTGTTTCTCTTTGTATCCGTTGAACCCGGATCAACCACGTCCCACACGCCGTGAATGCCGAGTAAAACTTCCATACGCATGTTCCATATCGTGTAGTTTAATGGCGTCAGCTGCGGAAATTGAAACGAGATCGAGTGTGCCTCCTTCACGGGCAGATTCGCTCCGTCTCCTGCCATGAATAATCAACAACAAACCACACACCTTCTTCAACGGATGAGCAATAAAATAATAAAATAATGATTCCCATTAAGAAAATGGAAACGACGACCAATAGGACCAAATGCTTTTTTTCTTTAATTGGACCACAAGAAAACAATTGTTTTCTTCAAAACGTGTTCTTGATCCACGAAACAATTAATAAATAATTGGGGTATTAAATACTTGGAGGAAAAGCAACAGTTTTGCATAAGAAGAAAAGCTTTTGCCGGCTTGAAAAAATCAATTGATCTGGAGCAAGAGGTTGTGGCTCTGATACCAATTAAAGGATTATATCAACCAAACTAACACTTTGATTGTATTAGAGAAATTCAGTATCACAAAAACTCTAACAATTTACCTTACCTCTATACATGATCAACGCATACATATATAGATCTAGAATTCATATTGGATTACACTTCCTAAACAAAGAATTAGGAAACTTTCCATATAACGCGTATCTTGGACAGCACTCCAAAACACCAATGGGTCGACCCGCGACATTAAGCCCATGGTCTCAACCCATTCGGCCAACACACAACCACCTCCTTAAAGACAAAGTCAGGATAACTAAAAACCCAGAAGAAGACACTAACTTAGGTCCAGAAGGATCTTTTTTTTTTAACAACACAGCTTCATTCACAACTAGCAAGGCGCTAGCAAAAAAACTCTGAAGGGAGAAAGCTACCTTACAAACCACAAGTCCATATCGAGGCCTTTTCCTAGTTTGCTTGTAATCCTCATCCACAAGAAGAAAGAACATTTAACATCAACAACTAAACTAGGAATGTTCTTTAAAAGGGTTTCTAAAACAGATACTGTTTTTGTTACACTAAAGAGTCCACAAGAAGGCTCTTATAACCACCTCATATTTCATCTTTTCAGGAAGAAAAGGCCACTTCCTCTTCAAGCTGTATGAGAGCTCTTCATGAAGTCTAAAGTCTGCTGCCATGAATCTAACAAATATCATTGTTTTGAGTTTCACTACAGGTTAATCTCTAATATAATTAAGAATTTATTTACTGAATAATCAAATAGGTTAACATGGTCAAACTGAAGAAATCAGAAAAACAAAAATTAATTCACAGCGATAACCCGGAACTATCACTTAAGCAAGCACTTGGGCATTTACTTGGAACAAACTGTGAGTAAGAATGATGAAACATTTTTTTAGAAATAACTCAAATTCAGCCAATTTCAATGTGAATTACAAATCAAACCTGAACTTCATTAACTTAAATTACGCAATGTTAACCTAAAAACATATTGGAAACAATTAAGAACAAGCTTCACGAAACACAGGAACTTCATCTTTAGAGAGCTAAACGCTATAGGAATTTTCTTGAGGTAAATCGAACATTAATTTATTACCAATCAAGTATGCAAATAATTTGACCGAAAAAACATATATATATAACAGTTTTTCATGAGGGTAATTAGATGAATATAAAGAATAAAGAACATAGAGTAACTTGCCTATAGTTTTGTAAAAGATTCCTCCAGAGAGTGTGGCCTACGAATTGTGAAGATTTTGAAAGTAATTTAGCCTAAAATTCAAAAATCATTCAAAAAGAATCTCAAAATTCCAAAATAGGAATCTTACTTTTGCATTATAGAGATCTAATCCTCATCTTTGAACTTGGAGGGGAATCATGACCTTGTTTGCTTACCTAATTAATAACTTCTAACCTATTATGACATAAAAGAAGATGGTAGGGTGTTTAGAATAGTATTAGGTAACTTTAAAATGTTTAAAATATTAGAGAAAGTGATGATGTGTTTTTTTCAATTTAGAAACTAATTCATGACAGACAAAGCTTATTGATTTTTCCTCGATTTTCTTAGATTCCCTTTTTGAGCTTGCGCTTATCACTCATCATTTTCAACTTTGGCATGCCCTTTTTCAGTTACCTCCCATTCTTCTTGAGAACCAAGAAACAACATTTGGACATACCATTTTTCATAATTTTTCTTTTGCTCAGTTGAGGAACAAAAGAGAAAGGAATTTAGTTTTTCATTTGATTGAACAAGTCTTTGATGCCAATTTGTTGGCTATAATTTAGAGATAAAATATTTTGGAGAACAAAAGAAATTGTTTCTTCTTTTTTCACACATAAATGAAAAGAAAACAAAATGAAGACAGTTTATAGACTATATTTATCACCCACATAATATCTCCATAGATAACTAGACCCCTCACTTGCTACCTTTTATTGTTATCATTATTTCTATCTTAATTGTCTCTCTTTATTTTGTAGGTTACAAGAACATGATATATTTTTGGTTTGTCAAATTCAATGTTATTATTTCTTACGATGCCATGTCCCATGTTGTATTCAGTGGTTATATGTCTCCGGAGTATGCAATGGAAGGCACCTTCTCTATTAAGTCCGATATCTTCAGCTTTGGAGTCCTAATCTTGGAAATTGTTAGTGGAAGAAGAAATAGTAGCTTCGTTCATCTTGACAGGACATTTAATCTTATTGGATATGTAAGTATAGTAAAATTCACAACATCTTTTATATAATATACAGACTTCGTTGAAGATGAGAACATCTTACTTAACTCCTTCCTAAAATTGATTCTGTTTGATCTCCAAAGTCAGGATGTCCAAAGTTATTTTTCTCTGGCTTTTATGTTGTCATTGTGCTTCATGGTTTGATTATTTTCTGTTAAGAAGATTTGAGTAGACTTATCGACTGGGTGATTTATTTTTGCTGTTCTAATTTTTTTTTTACTACTTTACACTTATCAACAGGATGATTTATTTTTTGACGTTCTAAAAACAGAAACAAAAAATTACTTCTTTTGAAAGTATAACAGAAAAAATGTCATGTCATTTCTTTTACCAGGATGTGCTATCTTTCAAAGCATGTGAAGTACAATGGACAAACGAATTTTTTTACCAGAATGGCTGATTAACATATTACTTATTGGTAGAGTTGAACAAACATTATTTTCATGCATGATTTATTAATTAATCACCTGCTAATGATTTAGGCATGGGAGCAATGGCAACTAGGGGATGCCTTGGACTTGAAGGATCCTAAATTGGGAAATACTTTTGTTCTACGACAATTCTTAAGGGTTGTGCACATAGCCCTTCTCTGCGTACAAGAAAGTGCAACAGATAGGCCAACAACATACGATATGATTTCCATGCTCCTCAATGACGCCACACCATTACCCATGCCAAACAGACCGGCATTTGCTATCGGAAGAATGGAATCACGGTCAAATTTTGGTGAAACCAAAGCAACGGATTGCTCTGTAAACAATATGACCATCACTGTCGTAGAGGGGAGATAGTTTATGAACTAATTACCAAATTTGCTACTTTCATATCATTTCTTATGCAATACATATATATATATATATATATATATATATATATATATATATATATATATATATATATATATATATATATATATATATATATATAGAGAGAGAGAGAGAGAGAGAGAGAGAGAGAGAGAGATAAAGACAACTTACGATCGCCACCGTAGATGTCTCATTCACAAAATCCAATGGTGCCTCTTTATCTCCCACAATATATTTTCTTTGATTCGGCGATAAGATGTGTCTTATTATAAAGATCAATGAATCAGGGGTCTTCACCCGTCAACTCTTTCTATATAAACGATACAACATAATTTATGTAATTAGTGTTGAAAGAAAAATGTATCACTAAAATCTATAATTATGATTACTTACCAATTTAAGACGGTGCTCCTCAAATCCAATGCTACCACCCGTATGTCTCGTTGCCCCGCCAGAATCAGTGTTAAGGTTTTTTTCCGCTTTTGGACAACTTTTTCCACTCATACTTGTCTCATTTCTTTAATATATATATATATATATATATATATATATAGATATATATATA
Organism: Lactuca sativa; assembly: GCF_002870075.4. Taxonomy (NCBI): domain Eukaryota; kingdom Viridiplantae; phylum Streptophyta; class Magnoliopsida; order Asterales; family Asteraceae; genus Lactuca; species Lactuca sativa. Next base: position 130,879,424 of record NC_056628.2, read on the forward strand.
TATATATATATATATATATATATATATATATATATATAATACAAAATAAAAAACAACAAAATAAGCAATAATGTATTAGATTGCTTACCCTACACAAACGTCGCCAAACATCTCTATGTATTTCAACATGATTGTAATTTGTAAGAATCTCAAAGTTATCATTAATCTCTGTGATAATGTGCTCAGCTTTTCTTGCAGAATTTACCGATGCTTCCCTGGCATCCTTCATTCTACCCCTGTAGCGATCTTTCAACATATTCTCAAAACCTTCACGAATTCTCCCTTCTTCATTTGGATCCCACTGGTATGGAGTCTGTAAAAAATAAAAAGTAAAAGTCTAAAATGCAAAATAAGAATGAATGAGAAATAGATATTAAAAATAAATAATTAATATATTACCCTGAAACGCTCAAACATTTGAGTGACAACTTCCTTCAGAATTTTTCTATAAGTAATCCAAGATTTATTTTTAGACTGCCAAAATATCTTTAAGATCGTACGATGAATACTTTGTCACTCAAACCTACAATATTGAAATAACCATATGACCTTTGAGAGCCATTCAAATCTGCATCATTTGATCCACCATGTGTATCCGCATAATGGGACGTTTGAACCATTGGTGACTCATGCTCATGCATAGACTCATGCCCATGCTTTGGCTCATGTTCATGCTCAGGCCCATTATAGAAAAAATCACTAGCGAACTTTTCACTGTTGCATGTCATCTCATAACCATATGCAATACCCGTCCGGACAACATTGCATAAACAGGAAAATCACTAACTGTCCACATCAATACAACTCTCATCTGGAAATTGTCCCTTCGATGAGCATCATAAGTTTCAATGCTATCTATGAACAACATCTTTAACTCGTGCACTAAAGGTTGTCGGAAAGCATCTAAATTTTGTCTAGGATTCTTTGGCCTAGGAATGATCAAAGGAAGCAATATGTATTGATGTTTTATGGCCAACCAAGGAGGTAGGCTGTATATTGTGATAAATACTGGCCAGCATGAATAGGGACTCCCATTTGAATTATTTGTACTAAACCCATCGGTACATAACCCAAGTCGGATATTACGTTTCTCTTATGCAAAATCAGGAAAAACTTCATCAAAATGACTCCAAGGTCGACCTTCACTAGTATGTATCATCTTTACATGATCTATCGGATGATCTGAGTGCCAAGTCAAATATTGAGCCGTCTTTTTCGAATAGAACAAACTTTGAAGTCTAGGTCCAATAGGCATGTAAGTCGTTATCAAATTAGGAACCTTGTTGCCCTTTTCCATGTATCTACTTTCATTACATACTACACAACGATCCAGATTATCATGATATCCATAGAATAACATGCAATGGTTTATACACACATGAATCCGTTGTGAAGGCAGTTGTAATGGCCTCAACATTTTCTTGGTCTCGTAAAAGTTGTTAGGAAGCTTCTCACCTATAGGTAGACTGTCTTTGATTATAGGAATTAATCTATCAAATGAAGAGTCTAATACATTGCACTCCGATTTCCAGTTCAACAATCTGGCAGTGGTAGAGAGTGTGGAAGCTTATTTAGACCTGTCCCATAAAGGCTCGCTAACTTGGTTCAACATTTTATAGAATGTTTGGGCTGATTGATTTGGGTTTTGTTGTGCTTGTTGACAATAAGGAGCTTGTTGATAGTAAGGAGCATCAGTTTTATGCATGCTTTTGATAATCATCTACTCGTATCTATGATAATCACCCACACCTTCATCATTGTCTTGAGGTGTTTCAGAGATTGAACATTGACCAATTTCTTGTGTTGGATATAATTTGTAACATACACGTTTTGAAATCGTGTTTTGTAATGAATAATATAACGAAATATTATGTGAATTTGAATGTTGAGTTCTAACTGAAGGGTTTTACTAGAAATTAAGTAAAAATATGCTTAGAATTATTCAGAAAGTATTGGAAGTCTTATGAGATTCCAATCAAATGTCAAATGGTAAAATTTAACGAAAATATAAAATTTGGAATAAGTAAAATTTTATTATTGAAAATTGTAGATAATCTCGTTAGAAACTTGTAGGCGAAAACCTCGTCGAAATCCGACTTATAACGAAGAAGTTATGACCAATCGAAGATCCACGACAAAACTGGCACGACGCCAAATGACATAAAAACTGAGTTTTTGATTAACTACTTTTTAGCCTTAGTGACCTAAATGAAAGTCGTAGTATTCCTTAAACTGAGAAGTTCGATAAAAAGAATGCCAAAATCTGACTTCGTATGAGGAAGTTATGATTTTTCTAAGTTTCAGAATAAAGTAGACAACTAAAAACTCGAATTTTAGATCGAGCGACATTTAGCCGATACAACCTAAATGAGAATCGAAGGTCTCGTCATTTGTAGTACAACGTTAAAAAGTCTGACAAAAACGGATGTCGGATGAAGAAGTTACGAATTTTTAACGGATTTTCTTGTCCCGGTCTGTTTAAAATAATAATATTAAAATTAGAATCAAAATTAGCCGACGAAGTCTAAATGAAAGTTGTAGAGCCTAATTTTATCTACGCGTGCATATAAAGAAAGTCAAAAACGGAGCCCGTATGCGAAAGTTATAAATTTTAGAAGATTTGGGCTCAATTTCTGAGAAATTCGCATGGATAAGGTTCGGCTACGTCACCCCTCGTGCGAGCTCGCCCCGTGTCCGATGCAGTGACTCACCCTCGCACAGATGTCCCACTCGTATCCGTTGCTGATTGGTCCGAAGTCGAGGTCCATTAAACTTTTGACGCGCCTTTTGGCATTCTAGGCGATGTTTAAGACACCTCACATCTGGCTGCCACCTCCTCGCATCCGAGCCAGCTGTCGCGCCATGTGCTTCGCTCCTCCTGTTGCCTCGTGTCCTCGGTGCTAACTCCCCCTTCATTAGCCGACTTCGGACCTCCCTATAAATAGAGGGCTTGCGAGCTTTCTCGGATACATTTGGAAATTTGCCATCTTTTACCCCCTTTTTTAATATTTCCTTCATATTAACATCCCTCGAAGCCCCAGTATCATTTTTAACACCCGAAACACGCCCCGAAGTTCCCGAGAAGCCTGAAAATTTATCTTTTCGGTTTTGAAGCTCTACCTTCACAGAGCCCCATTTTCAATAAAGCTCTCGGCTTTCAACATAGAAAGTCATATTTAAAGCTGAAGTGCTGTCCAAATTACTATTTTGACCCCCGGTTAATTCATGGTGAGTTCAATATATAGGAACAATTATAGGTTATGTGTTATATGTGCTATGTGCTTTTCAGTGTTATTATTCCGGGTTATTTTCCCATGTTATTTTATTCGCTATTTTTATAGCAAAAAGTAATACCTTTGACCATGTGATCAGTGAAAGGATTTAGATTCACATTGGTATTGGTACGTAGCCTCTGGCCATGTGGGATGTCTCCGTAATAGAATGACTTCTATTCTATGGCATTGGCAAATGGTTAGACGGGGCTATAAACCTGAAATCTACCAAGACGTTAATCAGAAATCTTATGTCTTCTGTGCCATTTGGGCCGAAGCTTTATTGATGTATATCAAGTATGGAAATTGTTATGTCTCATTGATTGTATATCTTTGAATCAAGTCATCGAATGATATGGAATGCTTAACACATGATTCACATATGCCATTGTTGTTCCATGTTTCTATTTGCTTCTGCCATATTGAAGTATATATATGGCATAACGTTATATTGTATCTATTATTAAACTCACTAAGCGTCACTGCTTACCCTATTAATGTTGAACAATTGCATGATATAAGTAACCAGTATGATCATATACTGTTGGAAGATTTAGAATAGTTTATAATAGTACTTTTGTACTTCAGTTTATGTTTGTATAAATTACAATATCCTGGGTAGTTATGTAATATATAACGCTTTGTAATAGTCGGTTTGTATCCAATAATTTGTAACGTCTTTATCATTGTAAAATATTGCTTTTATGAATATGCAACTAGCATGTTTTGGAGTAATAATATTGTGAAGTATGAAAGTTTGGGTCTTTCAGAAATACGAAAGTTGGGGTCTTTCAATCATGGTATCAGAGCAGTAGTTTAAGCGAACTAAATGCCACAGATTGGTATTTAGACTTAAACTATTGGAAGTTCAATATGTGAACTGAATCATTATAAGTATATGAATACAAACCATAGGAACGACTTAAGTGAAGTATTAGGTTATAATATATCCTGATATTCTAAAATACTATATTGCTCCTAAATTTTCAGAACGATGGCTGAACAAGTAAGTAGCCATACTCCTGAGGTTGGTGGAGGTCCTCAACCCGAGGAATTGAATACTCCAGAAACTCCTCGTGAGGAGCGACTCTTGGGTAAACTTACTGGTGTTATTTGACAGACTCTCGAAGAACACAAAAAGAATGGTGATAAAGGAAAAGAAAAAGCAACTAGAGAATCTTCAAACGGAAAGTTGAAGCGTCGCTCGTTCAAAGATTTCAAGAGTAGTGGTGCTACGGAGTTTTCTGGTGTCCTTAATCCCATAGTTGTTCTAACATGGATTCAAAACACCGAGAAAGTATTTCGTGTCTCTCATGTGGATAATGAAGACAAGGCTATCTATGCTTCTGCAATGCTCATCGGAGAAGCCTTGGTCTGGTGGGAAGCAACATATGAAGCTCTCAACGGTTATGACCAGCAGAATTTATCTTGGGAGTTGTTCAAAACTCGTATGCTAGAGAAGTATTGTCCTCTAGATATGAGGAGAATATTAGAGAAGGAATTCATCGAGCTTAAACAGGGAGGAATGATTGTGAATGAGTATGAAACTCAGTTTAATCAAAAAGCACGGTTTGCTGCAAAGTATATTGCAACTGAAGATGAGAAAATTCAGTTATTCTTAGAGGGACTACGACATGAAATCCATGATTTTGTAGCCGATCGGGATGTTCTGTCATTTGATAAAGCTATTAAGTATGCTCGAAGGCGTTAGCATGAATTAAAGTGTAGCACCTGGTTCCTGGTACGTATTTCTTGTAATTAATACTCTTTAAATAATGCATTTTTGCCTTGGACTTGCACGAGTTGAAGGACGAACTCGCCGAGTAGAAGCAGGATAAGACACGGGTCTAAGCTTTGGACTCGGCGAGTAGACCCTGTCTGGGCAAAAAACCTAACCCGGGTGTTTGCACCCTATTTAAACACTCTAACTCGGCCTCCCCTTGCCCCTAACACTTCCAGAGAAGCTGAAGGACGAACCCTAGCCCCCTTATTGTTCTTGTGAGTGATTTTGTCCTTGTGAAGGTAGTTTGAAGCTTAAGAGAGGAAGAAGAAGGTGGAAGAGTGCAAGGAAGGGAAGTAGATCCGACATCTACCCTTTTTGTCCCTAATTGGTGGTTTTCAAGCCCTAAAACCCCAAACTCCATGTGTTTGTGCTCTATGATCCGAAAGGACTTCAGATCTGGACCTTAAGGGCATCTTAGAAGTATAAAGTCTCTGTGGTTGGAGTTGTTGAAGTCCCTACTGAGTGTATGACCTCTTAAAGAACTTGGATTTGCCTTTTTAAGCTTATAGGGCCATGCATGCACGTAAAGTTTGCAACTTTACGTGATAAGCAGCCCTAGGAACATAGATCTATGGTTTGGAAGTGTTGCATGTCTCAGATTTGGCCTGTATGGTAAATGGGTCGAAGGGACTCGGCGAGTCCCAAAGTGGAACTCGGAAAGTTCTATGAAGATGACCTTAGACTCGGCGAGTTGGATGAACAACTCGGCGAGTCCTATGAAGATTTCCTGGAACTCGACGAGTTGTTTTTCAAACTCGGCAAGTCATATGAACTGTTACTGAATAAGAGGGGTTTAAATGTTAAAGGTCCAACCCTTCGTATCTACACGCAGAATTAGCAATTTAACGTGTAGCAATGGTCCAAGAAACCCAAATCCTCATAATGGATGCTCTAATGAGGATTTGGAAGCGAGTAGGAGATCTGCTCGTGGGGACTCGACAAGTTGTTCTCGGACTCGGCGAGTCGGATCACGAGTCAGTCCCATCGTCCCAAGTAGTGAGTTAAGGGTGACTCAGTGAGTCGGAAGAGGGACTTGACGAGTAGGAGTGGGTTAGTAGGAGAGGGACTCGACGAGTCTGTGCCATGACTCGGCGATTCCAGTCAACTGGAAGTTGACTTTGACCAAGGAGTTGACCTTGGACCAGGGGTGGGTCAGTCATTTACCTAAGGGTTTTTATGAGTTTCTAATCTATGTTCATGATTTATAGCCAGAGGATTACCGGTTCAGCAGTCAGGCACTTAGCAAGCAGACTTTCAGCAGCTACTTTCGAGGTGAGTTACCTTCCAGTAGCGGTGGGTCTACGGCCACAATGTCGGCCCACCAGTAGGAGTTGTATGATTAGATGATTGTCTCTGTCATATTCATCTATGTTTGCTACTACCTGTGATATGTTTATGTGCTAGTATGATATGATGTTATGTGCTAGTGACAGTAGGGGAGATAGTCCCCCGATTACCGGCCGATAGGGCCGAAGGGGCATTCATGCCCAGCCATGCTAGATAGTTTATGTGATATGTGTTATGTGGTAGTAGTAGGGGGTGAAATAGTCCCCAGCATCCGGTCGAGAGGACCGAAGGGGAGACCAGCACCCAAATATGCTAGTCAGTATCTGGTCGAGAGGACCGCAGGGGTAGGTCTGGCACCCAGATGTGCCTGACAATATATGTATGTTATGTGGTTATATGGTATGTGGTACAGTGGGGGAACTCACTATGCTTCGTGCTTACGGTTTTCAGTTGTTGTTTCAGGTACCTCTTCAGCCAATGGGAATGAGCTGGCGCGGTAGCGGCATATCACACACACGCTCTTGTTTTTCGCACTATGAGACGTTCTGGGATTTGTACTCTGATATTATTATGTTTTATGTTTTTGTTCACAGTCACGAGATATGTTTTTATTAAATGATATAATCGTATGATATTTTATTACAAACGTTTTGCAAATCACTTAATTAAAAATGAAATTTTTGGCCCGTATTTTGGGATGTTACAAGTTAGTATCAGAGCCCTGGTTTGAGGGATTCAGACACACCTTCGGGGGTGTCTGGACTCAAATCAAGGGACTAAAGGATTTCGAAAAGGAGAAAGTTTTCTAAAAGGTTAAGTAAAAAATTTTAAGAAGGAACAGAGTGTGTGATGTGCGCGACCGGCCAAGCTCAAGTAAGTATTCCCCAAAGTACCCATACAATTTATGTTATATTTAACAATTTCAGTAGAACAGCATGCTAGAATAGAACTAAGGATCTAGGAGTGATGACTTATGTGCCTGCTTTATGTGCTTCAGCTTATGAGAATTGCATGCTAGTATTGAGTACACAACAGTAGGATAACCTGTTTAGGTTATACCTGACAGTATGAGTTTAGCACTGTATGCTAGTTCAGTTCTCTCTATGAGAACAGATTTGCTTGAGGTTGTGCCCTTTTGTCTGAATGTTGCTTGCTTTGTGCTTTGTAGGACTCTGAGTGATGGGAGTTAGCCATTAGGTGAATACGTCACGTCACATGTGATCAGGGTTGAATAAACTTAGAGTGCTGGATTTGTCCCTATTGCGCAGCTCTCGTTTGAGTCTAACCGTCGTAGGGATGAGTCTGTTACTCGAAGGATTATCTGAGCCTCATCACATGTGATGGCATTCAAGTAATGGCTAATTGGCATTACAAGGAGGCCTTCAGCAGCTGAGGACCGGGTAGGGTGGAGTCAGAGATTTCCCTAGGGCAAGCCTAGGATGAGTATAGCAGTGATCAGCAGTAGTGAAAGGGATATGGTGGATTCGAGGCAGTCCTTGAAGAAGGTACGGATAGATGTGGAAGGTAGTATGGGCCCGTACTACTGAAAGCAGAGGATCCATACCCAAACTAAGGAAGGCCGAGACAAGATCGGGGAACTTGTTATGGGTGTGATCCCTCAAGAGGTATTAGTATCACTAACGGGTGTTATTTATGTATTGCAGAATGGTGGTACTACGACCGAGGCCGACAGTTGGCAGTTCAGGAGAGGGATCGGGTTCGAGATCAGGTTTCGAAACAGTAGATAAGGGGCTACGCGAGTTCATCGCGTCCGAGATCACCAGAGGCATCCTTGAGTCGACACCCATCATATTTGGGTCGATCATGGAAGGGATAGTTGAGCTAATGGAGAAACGCCTCAGGCCGTTCAGGAGAGACATGGCATCTGACCAGTCGGGATATCACACACTGTCCTTTAAGGACTTCAGGGGCAATGGTGCGCCGGATTTTCACGGAGCGAAGGAGCCCATAGCTGCCAGGCGAAGGATTGCAGACATTGAGTCTGCACAGCTGACTAGCTTCTGCCCTGAGGGGTCGAAGGTGAGATTTGCGGCAGGATGTTTGAGAGACCGAGCTAGAGATTGGTGGGAGTCTGTCGGTGACTCGTTGGTAGCCTCGGCGGTTGAGGCTATGACCTGCTCGGACTTTGTGACCAGGTTCAGGGCAGAGTTTGCGCCGACTGTCGAGCTTTAGCAGCTGGCCAGGGAGTTCTTAGATATGAGGCAGACGACAAAGACTGTGGCGGAGATCACCGCCAAGTTCCGGGAGAGGGCGTTGTTGGTACCCCAGTACGCGGGTGATGAGGATATGAGGAGGACCTGATATCATGACATGCTACGAGCTGATATTCGGGAGCATGTCAGTTTTTCAGCTTGCCCTACCCTGGACTCTATGATTGCCAGGGCAAGGGAGAGGGAGATAGATCTGGAGCACATCCGGAAGAGGAAGGCGGAGGATGGGCATGTTGTGGGGGCTTCGGGGAAGAAGCCCAAGGGACCAGATGCGGGGCCGAAAGGCCAACAGGGGCGAGGTCGCTGCAGGAAATGCGGCAAGACGCACGAGGGAGCATGCAAGTTGGGATCGTCAGGATGCTATAAGTGCGGCAAGTCAGGGAATTTCAGCAGGATTGTACCGCCCCTGCACCTGTGATACAGATGTCTGAGTTGCTATGTTTCCATTGCAACCAGAGGGGCCACAACAAGTCCAACTGCCCCCAGTTGACAACAGCAGCGCCAGTGAAGGTGCCAGCTCCAGCAACCCTACGGATTACTGATGGCCAGCAGGGCAAGGCAAAGGCTCTAGTGGTGAGGAGTCGGGCATTTCAGCTGACTAACGAGGAGGCACGCGCCGTACCCGATGTGGTGACCGGTATGATTCTTCCCCTCTATTTTATTTATATGATGTTATGATATTGATATGTGCTCTGTATATATATATATATATATATATATATATATATATATATATATATATATATATATATATATATATATATGCGTTAGGATCGTTCCATGTGAACGGTATCCCAGTTCAGGTGTTGTTTGATTCAGGTGTCACCCGATCATTTGTTTCTCTTGCACTTAGCAAGAAGTTTACTGAGTCTTCGGGCATGTTGGATTTCCCTTTAGCGGAAGAGATTTCCGATGATCGATCGGTGCGAGCATCAGCAGTGTTCAGAGATTATGTTCTAAGGTTGTTTGAGGAGCGCTACTTGGTGGATTTGGTTCCTATTCCATTGCGTGGGAACAAGGTGATTATAGGCATGGATTGGTTAAGCCCTAATGGGGCGGTGATAGATTGTGCACAACAGCTAGTGCGGATCAGGACCCCAAGTGGGGGAGAGTTGGTGATCCACGGTGAGATGCCACAGCGTGGACCCACAGTATGTTCAGCAGTGAGAGCTAGGCGCTACCTTCAGCTGGGTTGTGCGGGATATGTCGTGTAAGTTATGGACACCCAGGAGGCGGGTAAGGCGACGGTGAGCGAGGTTCTGGTGGTACGAGACTACGCTGATGTGTTCCCAGAGGAGCTTCCTGGAATACCTTCGGAGCAAAAAGTAGAGTTTAGGATCAACCTAGTCCCTGGTGCGGCTCCGATAGCTAAGACACCGTACCAGTTGGATCCTCCCGAGATGTAGGAGTTGTCTACACAGCTGCAGGAGTTGTTAGACAAGGGATTCATTAGACCGAGCAATTCACCCTGGGGAGCCCCGATTCTGTTTGTGAAGAAGAAGAAGAACAGGTCGCATCGGATGTGTATAGATTATCGGGAGCTGAACAAGGTAACGGTGAAGAACCGTTACCCACTCCCGAGGATTGATGACCTCTTTGACCAATTACAGGGAGCATCTTTGTGACATCCTCAATTTCACGGCCAGAAAAGACCGATTTGTTTATGCTTTGTTTTCAAAATCAGAGTGATCGTTTAAAGGAAACGGTTGCGGAATTTGTTCCCAAAATAAAATATGATAACCATTTTATCAAAACATTTCTCGAAAAGAATGTATTTTTATTAAATAATAAAACCTCGGGATGTCATGTTCGTTACAGACCAAAAGCATAAACAACATAAAATAGACCTTACAATAGTTATTCAACTACTGATCTATAATCCAAAATCTCTCATCAAGTCCGCCGACTTATACTCTTGTGTCATTACCTGTAATGAAAAGAAAACTGAGTGGGTCAGGCTTGGGAGCCTGGTGAGCATATAGGGTTTTCAACCCACAATCATACATTTATTATATTCAATTATCAAACAATCAACTCAAATACCCATCCCCATCATCTTCTTAAGGTTTCCCCCTAAGAACCAACTATCCTTCATTCACTTATTTCTAAGGAATCGGCACGAAATCCATTGCTGCCAAAGTTTATCTATCGAGTACTAAATCCATAGTTATAAGACGCTAACTCCATAGTCGTCGGGGTTTACTCAAGCGGCGCTAACTCCATAGTCACCAAGGTACACTTAACAAGCGCTAACTCCATAGTCGCCAAGGTTTACTTAACAAGCGCTAACTCCATAGTCGCCAAGGTTCATCAAATAGGCACGAAGTCACATCGTCGCCAAGGTTTATGCAATAGGCGCTAACTCCATAGTCACCAAGGTTTATACAAAAGGCGCTAACTCCATAGTCACCAAGGTTTATCTAACAGCAGGCGCTAACTCCATAGTCACCAACTAACCCATCTACCCATGTTCTACCCAACAATATTAGTAGATAAAAATATACATTTGTATACATAGTTTAAAGAAAAAAAAACCTGTATAGCATGCTTTAATCAACACATATATCACATAACAGATGAGGCACACACACGTAACACATATCTCATAAAGAAATAAGCAGATCTGTAAGATAGAAGAGAGTGAATACTCATTCACACATAACACAACCAAATATATACACATAGCACGTATTTTTATATAAAATACTTCGTATTATTGTATTAGAAGAAATAACTACACACTCACATGATCAGAAGACGATCCGACAGCACTACAGCTTATAGAAGTAGTATTCCTTAGCAGATCTGGAAGATCTCCTCGAAAATCAAACTTCTCGCGAGCAGAGCTTCGACTCGGGAACCGCACTTTTCGGGATCTTCGGGATCTCGGGACTTGCCTCGGGGCTAGGGTATAATACCGGGGCTTCGGGGTACTTCTGGCACGCAAAACGATGCAAAACGGGAGAGAGAAGAGAAGAAATTGGCAATTGGGTCGGCTGCCCTCGCATCCTATTTATAGGAGGCTGGAGCCTCGGAGTACGCGGGGCGTACTGGTCCGAAAAACGTCACTGCGTGCGTCATCCGAAGCCACTTGCTGCGAATGTCGACACTTCGGAGTACGCGGGGCGTACTCGAGTACGCAGCGCGTACCTCGGATCAGACCGGTGACTCCTTCGGATAATGCTTCCGAATTTCCTTTTAAATTTAAATACAAATTGATTAATAAACTTCGGAAATTCATATCTTCTTCATACGAACTCCGTTTTCGACGTTCTTTATATCCACGCGAAGGTGAGACTACGCTCTACAACTTTCGTTTAGACTCCGTCGGCTAATTTTGACTTTTATTTTTATTATTTATTTTAATAGGCCGCGACAGAAAACTTCGTTATAAATTCATAACTTCTTCGTTTGACGTCCGTTCTCGCCTAACTTTTTATCGCTTCGATACCAACAACGAGATCTTCGATTCTCGTTTAGATTTCTAAGGCTAAATATCGCTCTAACGTAAATTCACTTTTTACGTCGCGCTGTGTCGTGCCGGTTCTGTCGCGAAACTTCGACAGGTCATAACTTCTTCGTTATAACTCGGATTTTGGCGTTCTTTATATGTACGGAAACCTTGTAACATATACTACAACTTAGTTAGGATTATTCATCCTAAATAATCTTCTATCAAAAAGTCATTTTTGACTCTTATTGTCTCTAAATTGACTAGCCCTGATCTACGGGCGTTACAATTATCTCCCCCTTAGGATGATTACGTCCCGGAATCATCAACGAAATAGGATTCGCATACTGACTCCATAAGTTATCTCTCCATTCTAAGTAATAACCCTGATGGGTCGTGTCCCGATGACCTCTCATCATAGTCGGACTTAATTGATATGACCCCTAGGGTCGGGATAACAACTATCTTTCTAGACATTACCGAAACAATGGTAATGACATACTTGAATAAAACAGAATCAATTACTAGCTTCTTGATAACCTTGTGACTTCCCCTGATCCAAGCGTGAGTCTTGTGCTTCCGGTAGTATAGATCTCTACTACCATTCACACCTACTCATACTCGTCCCAAGTATTGTCTCGCAGTTAACCAAGTCACCATACATAAATCATATAATCATTCAGCACATCAGATAACAAAACTAGGATTTGTATTAATTCTTGAAACTATTACACAAAAGTTCAAGTTCACCCTATACTATGCCTCTAACAGGTTATGCCTCCTGATACAGACTTTACCGACTTTATATATTAATATGAAGTCTTCATCCTTTAACCCTCCCATCTCTTTCTGCTTCGTTGAGGAACATGTTGAATGCCCTTGGTTGTGGAGGTGTGTTTTTCTGTGGGCAGTCTTTAGAAATATGACCTTCTCCATTACACCTATAGCACATCTTCTTGATAGGTGCGCACTTGTTGGCATAGTGCCCTGTCTTCCCACATTTGTAGCAAGTCATTTCCTCGCTACATTTCCCGAAGTGTCTCTTCTTACACTTCTCACACCACTTAGCCTCATCTCTTCCTCCAGTTTTCGAGAATTTACTTTCTTTATCGATTATTGAAGATCCTTCACGCTTCCTTTTCTCTCCAACTTCAGCCCTTTCCAGACCCTTTTCTTTTATTTGGGTCTCAACATTTTTGGCTGCCCAGATGGCGGCTTTCAGAGTGGTTGCTTGTTTGACTATCGGACCAAAGTCCGCTGGTAATCCATTAGCAAACTTGTTGACCTTGGAAAGTTCAGTCGGAATTAGGTACGGAATAAGCTTCATCTTTTCCGTAAAGCTCGTAGCGTATTCAGTAACGCTCAATTTTCCTTTCTTCAGATTCTGGAACTCATTGTTGATTTCCAGAAGATCCTGCTCAGAGCAGTATTGCATCTTCATTTGCTCCACGAACTCTTCCCAAGACATCTTGCTAGCTTCCCCCTTGGGCATTGAACCAGCCAGTAACTTCCACCAGCTCAATACTCCAGATTTTAACAGAGGGATTGCAAGAGCGGTCTTCTGTCTGTTGCTACACTCGCAACTTTCAAACATTGTCTCCATCTCGGAGATCCAGTCCATGATTTGCACCGGTGTCGGGTTCCCAGAAAGACACGGTGGTTTGGATGCCATGAAATCCTTGTATTTGCATCCACGTCCATCATTTCCTCTATCCTGGTTGTTTTGGCGAACTATTGGTGGGTTGGCTTGACCAACGGTCCCACTATAGTTTCCTCCTTCAGAATGCCCTCCATTTACTTCGGGCTCTTCTACTCGAATTGACAATTCCTCGCGATTTTGTCTGATCAGACGTCTAGTTTCTTCCATCTGATTATTCAACATTGCCTGGATCATCATTTGAACTCCGGCCATTGTCATTGGTTCAGGCGCTGCTGCCACAACAGGTATTTGTTCAATTACTGGTACTTGATTCCTGTTCTCATCAGCATTTCCAACTCCACTCCTCGTTCTCACCATTTTTGATCTATACACCGAATATGGTGAAATTAGATCTTTAATCACGATAGATATTCAAATCATCCTTATCACTCCGAAACGTTTATATGCTAGTTCTAATATCGTAGACGTACGCTTAGAATCCTATACACATAAGGTTTCCAGATCCGGTCGGCAACAGACCATAGATCCGAACAAATAATAGCATCAATATAGCTATCACACAAAACGTTTAGCACGCAAAAGCATTTTAGGCAACTTTCCTAAAATAAAATAGTGCCTGTGTCAATTTAGGTGTACTACCTAAAATATAATGGACACACTCAACTCGCAATCATTGCTTAGCATTCTAAGTTTAAGTCTAGAAATCCTACAAATTCCTAGTTCGCTTAAACTAATGCTCTGATACCAACTGTGACATCCCCAATTTCACGGCCAGAAAAGACCGATTTGTTTATGCTTTGTTTTCAAAATCAGAGTGATCGTTTAAAGGAAACGGTTGCGGAATTTGTTCCCAAAATAAAATATGATAACCATTTTATCAAAACATTTCTCGAAAAGAATGTATTTTTATTAAATAATAAAACCTCGGGATGTCATGTTCGTTACAGACCAAAAGCATAAACAACATAAAATAGACCTTACAATAGTTATTCAACTACTGATCTATAATCCAAAATCTCTCATCAAGTCCGCCGACTTATACTCTTGTGTCATTACCTGTAATGAAAAGAAAACTGAGTGGGTCAGGCTTGGGAGCCTGGTGAGCATATAGGGTTTTCAACCCACAATCATACATTTATTATATTCAATTATCAAACAATCAACTCAAATACCCATCCCCATCATCTTCTTAAGGTTTCCCCCTAAGAACCAACTATCCTTCATTCACTTATTTCTAAGGAATCGGCACGAAATCCATTGCTGCCAAAGTTTATCTATCAAGTACTAAATCCATAGTTATAAGACGCTAACTCCATAGTCGTCGGGGTTTACTCAAGCGGCGCTAACTCCATAGTCACCAAGGTACACTTAACAAGCGCTAACTCCATAGTCGCCAAGGTTTACTTAACAAGCGCTAACTCCATAGTCGCCAAGGTTCATCAAATAGGCACGAAGTCACATCGTCGCCAAGGTTTATGCAATAGGCGCTAACTCCATAGTCACCAAGGTTTATACAAAAGGCGCTAACTCCATAGTCACCAAGGTTTATCTAACAGCAGGCGCTAACTCCATAGTCACCAACTAACCCATCTACCCATGTTCTACCCAACAATATTAGTAGATAAAAATATACATTTGTATACATAGTTTAAAGAAAAAAAAACCTGTATAGCATGCTTTAATCAACACATATATCACATAACAGATGAGGCACACACACGTAACACATATCTCATAAAGAAATAAGCAGATCTGTAAGATAGAAGAGAGTGAATACTCATTCACACATAACACAACCAAATATATACACATAGCACGTATTTTTATATAAAATACTTCGTATTATTGTATTAGAAGAAATAACTACACACTCACATGATCAGAAGACGATCCGACAGCACTACAGCTTATAGAAGTAGTATTCCTTAGCAGATCTGGAAGATCTCCTCGAAAATCAAACTTCTCGCGGGCAGAGCTTCGACTCGGGAACCGCACTTTTCGGGATCTTCGGGATCTCGGGACTTGCCTCGGGGCTAGGGTATAATACCGGGGCTTCGGGGTACTTCTGGCACGCAAAACGATGCAAAACGGGAGAGAGAAGAGAAGAAATTGGCAATTGGGTCGGCTGCCCTCGCATCCTATTTATAGGAGGCTGGAGCCTCGGAGTACGCGGGGCGTACTGGTCCGAAAAACGTCACTGCGTGCGTCATCCGAAGCCACTTGCTGCGAATGTCGACACTTCGGAGTACGCGGGGCGTACTCGAGTACGCAGCGCGTACCTCGGATCAGACCGGTGACTCCTTCGGATAATGCTTCCGAATTTCCTTTTAAATTTAAATACAAATTGATTAATAAACTTCGGAAATTCATATCTTCTTCATACGAACTCCGTTTTCGACGTTCTTTATATCCACGCGAAGGTGAGACTACGCTCTACAACTTTCGTTTAGACTCCGTCGGCTAATTTTGACTTTTATTTTTATTATTTATTTTAATAGGCCGCGACAGAAAACTTCGTTATAAATTCATAACTTCTTCGTTTGACGTCCGTTCTCGCCTAACTTTTTATCGCTTCGATACCAACAACGAGATCTTCGATTCTCGTTTAGATTTCTAAGGCTAAATATCGCTCTAACGTAAATTCACTTTTTACGTCGCGCTGTGTCGTGCCGGTTCTGTCGCGAAACTTCGACAGGTCATAACTTCTTCGTTATAACTCGGATTTTGGCGTTCTTTATATGTACGGAAACCTTGTAACATATACTACAACTTAGTTAGGATTATTCATCCTAAATAATCTTCTATCAAAAAGTCATTTTTGACTCTTATTGTCTCTAAATTGACTAGCCCTGATCTACGGGCGTTACAATCTTGGTTCTCCAAGATCGATTTGCGTTCAGGTTATCATCAGATGAGGTTCAGAGAGGAGGATGTGCAGAAGACCGCGTTTCGGACGCGTTATGGCCATTATGAGTTCGTGGTGATGCCGTTTGGGCTCACCAATGCTCCTGTCGCGTTCATGGACCTCATGAACCGCGTGTGCAGACCGATGCTGGATTGGTCTGTGATAGTTTTCATTGATGACATCTTGGTTTATTCCAAGACGCAGGAGGAGCACGAGGAGCATCTGAGAGAGGTTTTGGAGACCCTGAGGAGGGAGAGCTTGTACGCTAAGTTCTCCAAGTGCGAGTTTTGGTTGCGCGAGGTGCAATTCCTTGGGCACCTCGTCAACCAGAACGGTATACTAGTCGACCCAGCCAAGATAGAGGCAGTGATGAGATGGGAGGTTCGAAGTCTCCATCCAAGATTCGGAGTTTCCTGGGATTAGCGGGCTACTATCGGATATTCACTCAGGACTTCTCCAAGATAGTCGTACCCCTGACACGGTTAACTAAGAAATTCGTGGTCTTTCGATGGGGGCCTGAGCAGCAGCCAACGTTTGAGGTTCTGAGACAGAAATTGTGTGAGGCGCCGATCTTAGCCCTGCCAGAGGGCGTAGAGGATTTTGTGGTATACTGTGACGTGTCTATATCAGGATTGGGCGCGGTACTAATGCAGAGAAGTCATGTCATTGCTTACGCCTCGAGGCAGCTGAAGTCTCACGAGGCGAACTACCCGACGCACGATTTAGAGTTGGGGGCGGTGGTCTTAGCCCTCAAGATTTGGCGACACTACCTCTATGGGGTTCGGTGTACCATTTACACGGACCACAAGAGTTTGAGGTACCTCACGGATCAGCCGAATCTGAACATGAGACAGCGCCGGTGGTTGGACGTGGTGAAGGATTATGATTGTGAGATCCTTTATCACCCAGGGAAGGCCAATGTGGTGGCTGATGCGCTTAGTCGCAAGGCAGCGCCGATCAGAGGCATGTGCATGAGGATGACGGTGGTGACTCCCCTATTATAGCAGATTCGGGAAGCTCAGCAGGAGGCTACGAAGGAGGAACATCGGAAGAGTGAGCGGATAGTGGGTCAAGTTACCTCCTTCGATTATGATAGCCGAGGATTATTGACACTACACCGTAGGGTGTGGGTGCCGTATCACGGAGGCGTGCGCCGGGTCTTGATGGAGGAGGCGCACAAATCCCGATTCTCCATTCATCCCAGGGCAACGAAGATGTATAGGGATCTTCGTCTAGACTATTGGTGGCCCTGCATGAAGCGGGATGTGGCTTGGTACGTCGAGCGGGGCTTGACCTCCAGGAAGGTCAAGGCCGAACATCAGAGACCGCACGGCAAGATGCAGCCGTTGGATATCCCATTGTGGAAATGGGAAGATATTACGATGGATTTTATCACGAAGACCGCACGAAGAGTGGATTCTATATGGGTCATCCTGGATCGATTGACCAAGAGCTCCTATTTTATTCCGATTCAGGAGAGCATCTCGGCCGAGAAGTTGGTTGACATCTATATCAGGGAGATAGTGGCGCGGCATGGGGTACCAATATCAGTGATCTCAGACAAAGATGTGCGTTTTACTTCCAGGTTTTGGAAGAAGTTTCATGATGAGTTGGGCACTCGTCTGCATCTTAGCACCACCTTTCACCCGCAGATGGATGGTCAGAGTGAGCGGACCATCCAGACTCTTGAGGATATGTTGCGGGCATGCGTACTAGATTTCGGTGGTAGTTGGGATACCTATCTTCCTTTAGCTGAGTTCTCATACAACAACAGCTACCACGCGAGTATTGACCGTCCTCCCTTCGAGATGTTGTACGGGTGGAGGTGTAGGACCCCGATATGTTGGGGTGAAGTTGGCCAGAGGGTAATGGGGAGCACCGAAGTGGTGCTCAAGACGACCGAGAGGATTCAGCAGGTTCGGAGCAGGCTTCAGACTGCACAGAGTCAGCAGAAAAGTTATGCCGACAAGCACCGTTCGGACTTAGAATTCCAAGTCGAGGATATGGTTCTTCTGAAGGTATCTCCATGGAAATGCGTCATCCGATTCAGAAAGCGAGGCAAGTTGGGCCCAAAGTACATCGGGCCATTCGAGGTTGTAGCCCGGGTGGGCAAGGTAGCGTATAGGTTGGATCTGCCAGCCGAACTCAGCCATATTCACAACACTTTCCACGTCTCTCAGTTGTGGAAGTGCCTGGTGGACGACTCGACCGTGGTGCCTTTGGAGGATATTCAGGTCGACGATAGCTTGAATTACATTGAGAGGCCAGTAGCAATCCTCGACCGGAAGTCGAAGGATTTGAGGAACAAGAGGGTGGAGCTCGTGAAGGTGCAATGGAAGCACCGGAAGGGATCGGAGTGGACTTGGGAGCCAGTGGAAGAGATGATGGAGCACTACCCCGAGCTGTTTCTGGTTCAAACAGCAGACTTCGATGATGAAGTCTAAAATAAGCGGCGGAGATTTGTAGCACCTGGTTCCTGGTACGTATTTCTTGTAATTAATATTCTTTAAATAATGAATTTTTGTCTTGGACTCGGCGAGTTAAAGGACGAACTCGCCAAGTAGAAGCGGGATAAGACACGGTGTCTAAGCTTTGGACTCGGTGAGTCGGTTCCCTGGCTCGGCGAGTAGACCCTGTCTGGGAAAAACCCTAACCCGGGTGTTTGCACCCTATTTAAACACTCTAACTCAACCTCCCTTGCCCCTAACACTTCCAGAAAAGCTAAAGGATGAACCCTAGCCCCCTTATTGTTCTTGTGAGTGATTTTGGCCTTGTGAAGGTAGTTTGAAGCTTAAGAGAGGGAGAAGAAGGTGGAAGAGTGCAAGGAAGGGAAGTAGATCTGACATCTACCCTGCAAGAGGCTTCCATTCATGTAGAAAAGTTCCTACCTTGATCACTAGTTCATTAGATCCCCTTTTTGTCCCTAATTGGTGGTTTTCAAGCCCTAAAACCCCAAACTCCATGTGTTTGTGCTCTATGATCTGAAAGGACTTCAGATCTGGACCTTATGGGCATCTTAGAAGTATAAAGTCTTTGTGGTTGGAGTTGTTGAGGTCCCTATTGAGTGTATGACCTCTTAAAGAGCTTGGAATTGCCTTTTTGACCTTATAGGGCCATGCATGCACATAAAGTTTGCAACTTTACGTGATAAGCATGACCTAGGAACATAGATCTATGGTTTGGAAGCGTTGCATGTCTCAAATTTGGCCTGTATGGGAAATGGGTCGAAGGGACTCGGCGAGTCCCAAAGTGGAACTCGACGAGTTCTATGAAGACGGCCTTAGACTCGACAAGTTGGAAGAACAACTCGGCGAGTCCTATGAAGATTGCCTGGAACCCGACGAGTTGTTCTTCAAACTCGACAAGTCATATGAACTGTTACTGAATAAGAGGGGTTTAAGTGTTAAAGGTCCAACCCTTCGTATCTACACGCGGAATTAGCAATTTAACGTGTAGCAATGGTCCCAGAAACCCAAATCCTCATAAAGGATGCTCTAATGAGGATTTGGAAGCGAGTAAGAGATCTACTCGTGGGGACTCGGCAAGTTGTTCTCGGACTCGGAGAGTCAGATCGCGAGTCGGTACAATCGTCCCAAGTAGTGAGTTAAGGGTGACTCAGTGAGTGGGAAGAGGAACTTGACGAGTAGGACCGGGTTAGTAGGAGAGGGACTCGGCGAGTCTGTGCCACGACTCGGCGAGTCCAATCAACTGGAAGTTGACTTTGACCAAGGAGTTGACCTTGGACTAGGGGTGGGTCAGTCACTGACCTAAGGGTATTTATGAGTGTCTAATCTATGTTCATGATTTATAGCCAGAGGATTACCGGTTCAGCAGTCAGGCGCTTAGCAAGCAGACTTTCAACAGCTACTTTTGAGGTGCGTTACCTTCTAGTAGCGGTGGGTCTACGGCCACAATGCCGGCCCACCAGTAGGAGTTGTATGATTAGATGATTGTCTCGGTGATATTCATCTAGGTTTGCTACTTCCTGTGATATGTTTATGTGCTAGTATGATATGATGGTATGTGCTAGTGACAGTAGGGGAGATAGTCCCCAGATTACCTGCCGATAGGGCTGAAGGGGCAGTCATGCCCAGTCATGCTAGATAAATTATGTGATATGTGTTATGTGGTAGTAGTAGGGGTAAAATAGTCCCCAACATCCGGTCAAGAGGACCGAAGGGGAGACCAGCACCCAGATATGCCAGTCAGTATCCGGTCGAGAGGAGCGAAAGTGGAGGCCAGCAACCAGATATGCTAGTCAGTATCCGGTCGAGAGGACCGAAGGGGTAGGTCGGGCACCCAGATATGCCTGACAATATATGTATGTTATGTGGTTATATGGTATGTGGTACAGTGGGGGAACTCACTAAACTTCGTTCTTACGGTTTTCAGTTGTTGTTTTAGGTACCTGTTCAGCCAAGGGGAATGAGCTGGCGCGGTAGCGGCATATCACACACACGCTCTTGTTTGCCGCACTATGAGACATTCTGGGATTCGTACTCTGATATTATTATGTTTTATGTTTTTGTTCACAGTCACGAGACATGTTTTTAGTAAATGATATGATCGTATGATATTTTGTTACAAACGTTTTGCAAATCACTTAATTAAAAATGAAATTTTTGGCCCGTATTTTTGGATGTTACATAGAGATACGTGGAGCCACTCTTACCGTTCCAAAGCATCCACGCACTGAAAGAACTACTCCTTTTTCCACTATTCCACCAGCTTAATCTGTACGAACTGATCCTAGCAAGCAAGCACAGTCTCAAAGTGCTTTTTATGGCCGCAGCAGGTCACAATCTTTTTCTATTCAATCGCCTTCATGTCGCGTTTGTGTAAGGAATCATCCTGGTTAATGCAAAATAGACAAGGAATCCATTGTTTGTTATGGATGTGGAGAAACTGGTCATATAAAGCCAGCTTGCCCAAGGAAGTATGTGACTTTCTATGCATGTGGTATTACTGGCCACAAGAAGCGTTTCTGCCCTACTCTTACCAGCCAAGTAATGGGAAGTCAAGCTTCCGTCCAACAACCAAAGAATACTCCAGCTAAAAAGGAGGAGGTGCCAAAAGCTAAGGGTCATGCATTCCGGATTACCACAGTGGAAGCACGCGAGGACCTGAATGTTGTGACGGGTACATTTCTTGTCAACTCTAGACCTGCTCACATCTTATTTGTTCTGGTGCCTCAGATTCTTTTTGTATCTTATGAATTTACGCATTCTTTTCAAACTGCTTGCTATGCACTCGTGCAACCATTTCACGTAGATACTGCGGGAAGTATATCATTACTTTCTGATAAAATCTATAGGGATTGTGTCATAAAAATTGAAGGCTATAATTTTCTTGCTAACCTAATCCCTATCTCCTTGCCCAACTTCGATATTATTCTCGGCATGGATTGGTTGTCAAAGAACCATACATAACTCTTGTGTTATGAAAAGATGGTACGCATTCCTATTGAAGGGGAAGATCCTATTCATGTCTACGGTGAGCAAAGGATCTTAAAAATAATCTCTTTCCTCAAAGTTCATAAATTTATATCGAAAGGTTGCCCTATCTATCTAGCCTATACAGTTGACATCTCAAGAAAGGAGAATAAAACTGTAAATGATGCTCCCATTGTTAACAAATATCCTGTTGTTTTCCCCGATGATCTGCCTGAAGTTCCTCCGGACTGGAAAGTAGAATTCCGAATTGACCTTGTGTCTGGTGCTGCTCCGATTGCAAAGACTCCTTATCGTCTTGCGCCAGCCGAGATGAAAGAAATGATGATCCAACTACAAGAATTACTTGACAAAGGCTTTATTCGACCGAGTACCTCTCCCAAGGGTGCTCTGGTATTTATTGTTAAGAAGAAGGATGGATCAATGCAGATGTGCATTAATTATCGTGAGTTGAATAAGGTGACTATCAAGAACAAGTATCCATTACCTTGCATCGACGATTTGTTCATTGAACTTTAGGGTGTTAGCTATTTCTCAAATATTGATTTAAGATCTGGCTATCATCAGTTGAAAGTACAAGAGCAGGATGTACCGAAGACTGCTTTCTATACTTGTTATGGGCATTTCGAATTCCTTGTCATGTCATTCGGTTTGACAAATGCTCCTACTGTATTCATGGATATGATGAATCGAGTATGCCGCCCAATGCTCGATAAATCTGCCATCGTATTCATTGATGATATTCTAATCTATTCCAAGTCTGAAGCTGATCATGTCGTTCATATTCGTGAAATCTTAGAACTTCTTCGAAAGGAGAGACTTTATGCTAAATTCTCGAAATGTGAATTTTGGCTTCGCCAAGTTCAATTTCTCGGCCATGTGATTTTTGGAGACGGTGTATCCGTAAATCCTACCAAAATCAAAGCCATTCAAAATTGGGAAGTGCCCCGTAATGCTTCCGAAATTCATAGTTTCATGGGTCTTGCGGGTTATTACCGGAGATTCATTAAATACTTTTCTCGTATAGCTGTACCTCTCACTAGGCTTACTCGAAAGGAGGCAAAGTTCGAATGGGGTGAATCCCAAGAAAAAGCTTTCTCAACTCTAAAAGATCTTTTGACTCATGCTCCAATCTTATCACTCCCAGAAGGTGATAATGATTTCTCCGTATATAGCGATGCTTCAAGATTAGGACTCGGTTGTGTGTTGATGCAACGTCGTAAAGTGATAGCCTATGCCTCAAGACAAATGAAAGATTATGAAAAGAATTATCCCACTCATGACCTCTAACTCGCTGCAGTGGTATTTTCCCTAAAACTTTGGAGACATTATCTTTTTGGTAAGAAATGCCAATTGTTTACCGACCACAAGAGTCTCAAGTATATATTCAGTCATCAAACTCTGAATATGAGACAACAACGAGCCATGGAGCTGATCAAAGACTATGACTGCGAAATCTTGTACCATCCTAGAAAGGCTAATGTGGTTGTAGATGCACTTAGCAGGAAGGTTTATCGTAATAATATGTGTTATACTATTACTCACACTACGATGAAGTTCACTATTCTTGATGAACTGGAGAAGTGGCAAGATGAAGCCTTAAAGCCAGAAAATATGAAGAATGAAGGGATGTTACATTCTGCTGAAGTTTTACTTGATGATCCACGAGGATTAAAAGTATTTAAGAATCGGCTATGGATTCCAAAGATTAATGGATTAAGACAAAAGATTTTAGATGGAGCTTATAAGTCTAAGTTGTCAATACATCCTGGTACAAGTAAAATGTACTATGATGTAAGAACTGATTATTGGTGGCCTGGATTAAAGAGAGACATCGGACGATATGTGTAGGAATGCTTAGTATGCTTACAAGTCAAAATAGAGCACCAAAAGCCTTACGGAACTCCAGAAAGTCTTAGTGTTCCTGTATGGAAATGGGAAGAGAAGTCCATGGATTTTATTACCAAATTTCCAAAGACTGCTAGACAGCATGATAGCATTCGGGTAATCATTGACCGCCTGACTAAGAGTGCACATTTTCATGCCATGTGTGAAGCGGCTCCAATGGAGAAATATGCACAAGTATACTTGGATGAAATTGTCGCAAGACATGGTGTGCCGCTAAAGATCATTTCAAATCGTGATACTCGCTTCACTTCTCATTTTTGGGAGAGTATGCAACGTGAATTGGGATCTCGAGTTGCCCTCAGCACAACTTATCATCCCCAGACAGACGGACAGACGGAGAGAACAATCCAAACAGTAGAAGATATGCTTCGTGCATGTATTTTGGAGTTCGGTGGTAACTGGGATAAATACTTGCCTCTTGTCGAATTTTCATATAATAACAGTTACCACGCTTCAATCAAAATGCCACCATATGAAGCGTTATATGGTCGCAAATGCCATACGCCTTTATGTTGGCGTGATGTAGGACAAAAGATCCTTGGAGGTCCTGAAATGATTCAAGACACTACTGACAAAAGATTCAAATCGTATGAGAAAGAATGAAAGTGGCCTAGGATTGACAAAAGTCTTATACAGAAAAGAGAAGACGACCCATAGAATTCCAAGTGGTTGATTTCGTAATGCTGAAGGTATCCCCATGGAAAGGCCTTATGAGATTTCACTTATTCCTATTTATTTTAAAATGATACCCGACGATCAAGACAATTCCCGTGAAAGTCAGGAAGAAAGGAAAGTTGAGCCCCAGATTTGTTGGACCTTTCAAAATCATCCAGAGAATTGGAAAGCAAGCATACCACTTAGAATTGCCTGAAGATGTGGCAGGTATTCACGATGTGTTTCATGTGAGTTATCTGCGCAAATGCTTGAGCATATATGATGAAACGGTTCTGTTATCCGAGGTGAAATTGGATAATAAGTTAAGATATGTCGAAGAGCCTGAAGAGATCGTGAACGAAAGAACAACTAATCTACATAATAAAGAAGTAGAATTGGTGCTTATCAAGTGGAAACACCATCGAGGCCCAAACTATACTTGGTAGAATAAGAATGAGATAATAGCGAAATATCCCCATTTATTTTAATCGATGTAATTTTGGAGACAAAATCCTCAAAAGGAGGAGGTATTTGTAACATACACGTTTTGAAATAGTGTTTTGTAATGAATAATATTACAAAATCTTATGTGAATTTGAATGTTGAGTTCTAACTGATGGTTTTTACTAGAAATGAAGTAAAACTATGCTTAGAATCATTCAGAAAGTATTGGAAGTCTTATGAGATTCCAATCAAATGTCAAATGGTAAAATTTAACGAAAATATAAAATTTGGAATAAGTAAAATTTTATTATTCAAAATTGTAGATAATCTCGTTAGAAACTTGTAGGCGAAAACCTCGTCGAAATCCGACTTATAACGAAGAAGTTTTGACCAATCGAAGATCCACGACAAAACTGGCACGACGCCGAATGACATAAATAGTGAGTTTTTGATAAACTACTTTTTACCCTTAGTGACCTAAATGAAATTCGTAGTATTCCTTAAACCGAGAAGTTTGATAAAAAGAATGCCAAAATCTGACTTCGTATGAGGAAGTTATGATTTTTCTAAGTTTCAGAATTGCAGTAGACAGCTAAAATCTCGAATTTTAGATCGAGCGACATTTATCCGATACAACCTAAATGAGAATCGAAGGTCTCGTCATTTGTAGTACATCGTTAAAACGTCTGACAAAAACGGATGTCGGATGAAGAAGTTATGAATTTTTAACGGATTTTCCTGTCCCGGTCTGTTTAAAATAATAATATTAAAATTAGAATCAAAAGTAGCCGACGAAGTCTAAATGAAAGTTGTAGAGCCTAATTTTATCGACACGTGCATGTAAAGAACGTAAAAAACGGAGCCCGTATGCGGAAGTTATAAATTTTAGAAGATTTGGGCTCAATTTCCGAGAAATTCGCATGAATAAGGTTCAGCCATGTCACCCCTCGTGCGAGCTCACCCCGTGTCCGATGCAGTGGCTCACCCTCGCACAGCTGTCCCACTCGTGTCCGTCGCTGATTGGTCCGAAGCCGAGGTCCATTAAACTTTCGACACGCCTTTCGGCGTCCTAGGCGACGTCTAAGATGCCTCATAAGACGTCTCGCATCTGGCTGCCACCTCCTCGCATCCAAGCCAGCATCGCTCCTCCTGCTGCCTCGTGTCCTTGGTGCTGACTCCCCCTTCCTTAGCCGACTTCGGACCTCCCTATAAATAGAGGGCTTGTGAGCCTTCTTGGATACATTTGGAAATTTGCCATCTTTTACCCCCTTTTTCAATATTTCCTTCATATTAACATCCCCTGAAGCCCCCGTATCATTTTTAACACCCGAAACACGCCCTAGAGTTCCCGAGAAGCCCGAAAATTTTGTCTTTTCGGTTTTGAAGCTCTACCTTCGCAGATCCCAGTTTTCAATAAAGCTCCCGGTTTTCAACATAGAAAGTCATATTTAAAGCCAAAGTGCTGCCCAAATTACTATTTTGAACCCCGGTTATTTCAAGGTGAGTTTAATATATAGGAACAATTGTAGGTTATGTGTTATATGTGCTATGTGTTTTTCAGTGTTATTATTCCGAGTTATTTTCCCATGTTATTTTATTCGCTATTTTTATAGCAAAAAGTAATACCTTTGACCATGTGATCAGTGAAAGGACTTAGATTCACATTGGTACTGGTACGTAGCCTCTGGCCATGTAGGGCATGTCTCCGTAATAGAATGACTTCTATTCTATGGCATTGGCAAATGGTTAGACAGGGCTATAAACCTGAAATCTACCAAGATGTTAATCAGAAATCTTATGTCTTCTGTGCCATTTGGGCCGAAGCTTTATTGATGTATATCAAGTATGGAAATTGTTATGTCTCATTGGTTGTATATCTTTGAATCAAGTCATTGAATGATATGGAAAGCTTAATACATGACTCACATATGCCTTTGTTGTTCCTTGTTTCTCTTTACTTCTGCTATATTGAAGTATATATATATGGCATAACGTTATATTGTATCTATTATTGAACTCATTAAGCGTCACCGCTTACCCTATTAATGTTGAACAATTGCAGGAGATAAGTAAGCAGTATGATCGTATACTGTTGGAAGATTTAGAATAGTTTATAATAGTACTTCTGTACTTCAGTTTATATTTGTATAAATTACAATATCCTAAGTAGTTATGTAATATATAACATTTTGTAATAGTCGGTTTGTATCCAGTAATTTGTACCTCTTTATCAATGTAAAATATTGCTTTTATGAATATGCAAGTAGCATATTTTGGAGTAATAATATTGTGAAGTATGAAAGTTTGGGTCTTTCAAAAATACGAAAGTTGGGGTCTTTCATAATTCGCCATGTGCATACCAAAACATATAATCTTCCATGAATCCGTTCTGGCATAGATGCAATTCAACTAAATTTCTTGTCTTGTAATAATGATATTTGCATTTCTTACATGGGCATGTAATTTCAAAAACCTCCACCCCTTCCACAATACTGTGTTGGATGTTTGTTGCGTTCGTGTAAGCAAAGTCCAAGAAATGATGGACATAATGTCGAAATTCGGTATTGAGTGCCCCATCCCTAGTGATTTTCTTTGTGTACATCCATTCTCTATTTGATGTCATTTCGATCTAGACACAACGTTTAACCTATCATGCAACTTAATTAAACCCTAAACAAATGAACATAGCAATGTACTTTACACTAAACAAATAAACATATCATTGTAGTATAACCTAAACAAATAAGCATAGCATTACATGAAACACTAATCAAATATGTTGATGCAACAAATGAAACTATTTGAAACTAATCAATTAACAATTTAAAACTAATAAATAACAATTAAATGGGAAAATAATCTTATGTGTTTGCCTCTGCGTTTCCATATAATTTTTTTAACAATCTTTTATGCTTGCTTATCGACCGATGTTTTTTTATTCTTATAGAAATTGCAACCTTTTGGTTTTGGTTTGACTTTTTTTGGTCGACTTTTATAATGGCAGATCACTTTAAACTGTTGATGGCTATAAATGTTGATCAATTAATTGTTTCATAATATTATTAGATTTTTCAAGTTTGTTTATAAAGTTTTAATATTATTTGCATCTTTCACACAATTGATATCAATAGCTAAATCTTGGTCCTACTTTGTAGGTCATAATGTTATGCCATGTGCAATTGAACGTGTTCGTCAACAAAAGTCACAGAAAATTACTCATATCCATGAACTTTGGAACCAAAAGCTGTAGATTCTATAAATGAAGCTCTAGTACATTATGTAATATTATAATAGAAGCTAATATGATCAAATGATGTTACAATGAAATATAATTTTGCTTTAATGATATTGTGCTTGCAAAACTTTTGATCATTTGATTTATGCTACTATGATTGTAATTTTAAGGATTATCACAACCTAATGTATAATTATCAACATGTAACGAACTAAAACGAGTAATATTTTCCCTTTACTTAATTTTCATGTACTACTCATGTGCAAATAACCCAAAGACACAAAATTACTAGCAGATTTAAAAGCTAAAATACCCAAACTGCCATTCCACTACCAAAGATGCTCTTTATTTGCTGATATTCCTATGATAAAATACCCCCTTCCTATCATGCGAGACTGAAATGGATGTGTAGCAATACCAATTGATTTTGAGTTGTGTTAACCAAATATTATATTACACTATATTAATTAGGTAAATTAATTTTTTCTAAGTTTAAAAACAGGAACATGAACATTACAGAATACAATTATAGAAATACCAAAACATGAAGATCAAACTAATCTCTAATTAAAGTTATAAAAAAAATTGGTGCTTATGATGAAAATCCATCTCAAACTAAAGTTATTTAACTTAGAATGTCATCCAGCTACAAACACTTTCGATTGTAATATAACATTGGATTAAAATGATGAAAACATTGGATTATATATGCACTTAGAGTAACAATATTAATGTAACTAAATATGTTTGCCATGCAGAACCCTACAACAATAATTACTACTGGAAGCACTCTAATCTTTATAATCTTATGATTTTCTGTAATATATACATAAAAAGTCAATAATTCCTTCGTTAAAGTGAATTAAGAATAGGCTGAAAAATTGAAGTCTTGCAAAAGTTTGAGCAAACTGAAATCAAAATACATACCCGCAGGTGTCACTGATGGTGGTGTTGGGGAAGCGACGGTGGCGGTATGAGGCAGGGTCGGTGGTGGTGTGCGATAGCGACAGCCGGAGGCAGGGACAGTGACGGTATGTGTAACGTCCCAAAAATCCGTACCAAAAATTTTCTTTAAATCATTACTAAAACCATATTCATAAAAACATATCATAAACCATAACATAATTCAGAGTATTAATTCCAAAAACATATTTTCATTATCAGAGTAAAACATCCCAGGCTGACGAATCAATGGTGTGTGCCATGCGATCACCCCGAGCTCCTCCCTCAGCTACCGGAAGTACCTGAAACCAAAACTAAAAACTGTAAGCACGAAGCTTAGTGAGTTCCCCAACCTACCACATACCCTACACAAATAGATACAACACATATTGGGCCACGCCCGCTATTTCGGGCCTCGCCCGCTCCAACGACCCCATCGCTCCAGGCCCCGCCTAGCTTCGAGCCCCGCTCGGTTACATATCTGTTTCTCTTAGGCCCCTCCTGTCTCTGGGCCCCGCCCGCTAACATATATTAACAAATAAACATACCACAACACATAACTGAACATATACTACTAAATCATGTACTAAGGCCTCGCATATCTTGGGCCTCGCCCTTGTCCTGCTATTAATGAGTCGTGGAGCCCCGTCCACACTCCTTCTGATAGTGAGATACGGGCGCAGCCCACACTCACTCCTGTCCTAACTTGGGCCTTGCCCCCTGCTCTGCTGCTAGTGAGTATGGAACACTGTCCATACTCCATACTCTGTTATTGGTGAGATACGGGACCTCGCCCACACTCACCTTCCTACCAGACACATACATGTATCACACAGAGAACATGTATAAACTATCATATAAACCATCCATTGGGCACCCGCCCGCTATCATTGGACCTTGGTCCTGAATACTATACTAGCATACTGTACCTAGGGCTAACCCCCGGGTCTTCCTACTCACACTACATGGGCCGACATTGTGGCCGTAGACCCATTCACACAAAAGGGAAACCCACCTGCACTGCTGAACTTGCTGATAATCCTCTGGTTGCTGTCCGACACTTCCCTGAACCGCTGCTCCACTAGCTCCCCGAGCTACCAACATCAATACATATATCACTTAGATCCAAACAAAACTCTAGAGGCCAAATAAGTCCATTCTTGTCAAAGTCAAATTCCTGGTCAAAGTCAACCCTCCTGACTGACTCTACTCTCCGAGTCAACCCGTTGACTCGTCGAGTCCATATACTCTGAAACTCTCATAATACGACTCAACTCGTCGAGTCACCCCGCCGACTCATCGAGTTCAACGATCTATGAGTCACATCCTGTCCAACTCACTGAGTCACCACTCAACTCACCGATCTAAGTCTTAACCAGAAAAGGTTGAGGTTCTGCGATCCAACTCGTCGAGTCCAAGAACAGACTCACCAAGTCCACGGAAATCTTCAATAGACTCGCCGAGTTGTTATTCCAACTCGTCGAGTTCCTGCCTATCTTCATACAACTCGCCGAGTCCACCCATGTGACTCGTCGAGTAGCTTTAGTTCTTAATCCATACAGTGGCTTTTCGAGCCATGCATGGGCTCCAAACTGTAGATCCACACTTCTAAGGCCTATTCCTCACATAAAGTTGCAAACTTTACGTGAAACCAAGGAGCTATAGGCTTAAAACACTTTACGGATAGGGTTTGAGAGAAGCATGCTTCACCAACACACCAAAGACTGATACTTTATGAATTTCTGAGCCAAGACAATCCTAGATCCGAAGTTATTTTTGCTCACAAGGCACAATACACGAATTGGTCTTAGAAATGGCCTAAAAATGATAAAATCTAACTATGAAAGGAAATCTAAATGAATAATAGCCAAGGTATGAGCTTCATACCTCCCAATGATCTGAAATAGCACACCAACTCAGAGTCTACTGCCACTTCTTGAATCACCCAAGGTTCCTTTCTTCCTTTTAGCTTCAAAGCACCCAAAATAGCAAAGAAAGCTTGAGAGTACTACAATGGAGGCTTAGGGTTTCGAGGGAAGGTAAAGGGAGTGATGGAGGCTGGGGTGAAGGCCTAAAATGATGCTTAAATAGGGCACCAAGCCCGAAAATCAGGGTTTCCCAACCCAGACCTGACTCATCGAGTAAGTCCCTCCGACTCGCCGAGTCGGTCGCTTAAATCCCGACACAGAACTCGCTCCAACTCGTCGA